>NC_048893.1:61385834-61685834 GCF_011077185.1 Oxyura jamaicensis | reverse complement strand
AGACATACCTGTGTATGTTGGGTACTTAGGAGGGGAGATAGAAAGTATTTTCTGCAAGGTCAGGGGTTAGCTGGATGAAGGTGAATGAGTCTTACAGTGCATGCTGTGCAAAACTTGCAAGCTTTCAAGTGCTACTGGGATGCATGTCTTGGAAAATAATGCTAGAGAATAGCAATGTCAATACAACCTTGAGTAAAGTGTTATAAATGCCAGTATCAGCCTTCAGTCTATTTGCATTTATAGGGCTTTTTTAAGTGAAAATCAAATAGGAGATTTATGTGGCTGATATTCGCATTCAGAAGTACACAGTGATTCTGTCACATAAAGCTGTCGTATGGGCAATGAAGATCTTCAGAATCTTATGGTTTCATTATCATGAGATTTATTACTTACCACTGGAAAAATCTATTTCATCAACCAGCCTGTGCTGTGATCCAGCACTAATAATTGCGAGGTCAGTGCAATTTCACATTTCAACTTGAATTCTTATATTCTCCAGCTGTAATACCAAATTTATTAACTTCTATAAGATAAAAGTTTCACTTACCATCTGTAGCATAGTTCTTCCTGACATGACAGTAATTAATCATTTCTCTTTTCTTCTCCCATACCTTCTTAGAAGAGCTTTTGGTTTTAGGTACTTTTCAAAACGTTAGCTACAAATATTTAGGTTTTGAAGATCCAGTGTTTCCATCAATAAATTCTTACCACAGTCTGCAAGTGATAAGACTTCTTCGTGCCTTGTGCCAACAACTCCCCCGTGCTCCCTGCGCTATAGAGCTGCCACCTCACCTCTTCCAGAATTCTACAGTCTTTTGTTGCTTAGACATGGTAGCAGCAGCAGCTGAGAGGTGGGAAGGATGGAGAAGGGGCCATTTACATATATTGTGACTTTGGTGCTGTGTACAAATTCATCATAGGTTCATCGTTGGGAGAGTACGTGTAGTGCCATAATGGAAATGAAGAACCAACTCATCAGGTGGTGTGAACCAAGGTAGCTCCATTCATTTGATTGCCATCTAGAGATTGTCTTCAGGAAAACAAACTTCTGTGTGTGTTTTAGAAATGCTCGTGTTGATCTTTGCTTACCAGCTCATTACTCTAGGAGGTAAATGAATGTATTAACTCTATAAGGCTACCTGGAGGGCTACTAACTCCTGAAGAGGGTGTGGCATCATGAGCATAAAGCAAACAAGGGTCTTATGTGGAGCCTAAATCATCAGCCTTTGAGGTAAAACAAGTTTGCAAAGATTTAGAAGCCGATACTTGAAGGGTTTATTAGGTTGGTGTACTGAGTGCTCTTTAGTGTATTCAGGCATCCCACCTGTACACGTCTGCTGGATTTAAGACCTGCCCTACAGCCAGTGGGAAGCAGCAGCATCTTTTCTGTGAGAATTAAGCTTAAAGGGTGCCATTCATTTAGATCCCTATTATAGATACCTTGTGTAGGATGCAATGAAACGTGTCTCTTCTACAACTATAAAAGGAGTCTGTGTCGCTTGCTGAGTTACCAATTTCCACTTCATAAATGTCTAATATTAGTAGAGATAAACCCCACCCAAAGCATTGACTGCTGTTGGTAAATGCCATGCAGTTGTGATTAAAAGCTCACTGCAGGACCTAGGGATGTATTCCTGCCCTTGAGGTCATACGTTTTGACCAGTATCTTGTAGGGACAGTGATTAAAAGTCACTCACTGCAACATCTTGCATATCAGTGGGCTTCTATAGATTTTTCTGTTGTAGAATATTGCTTTTCCTTCCCTACCCAGGAATCTAATGACCTTCATAATTAAATCAATTTTCCTAAATGTTCAAATCATTGACTCATTCTGTGTACTACATTTGGAATACCTTTTGTTTAACTGACAAAGAGACGATATACTATAAATGTCTGTTCAAGAAGAAAAATCTGTTTAGAAATAGAAGAACATGAGCTTCTCCATGCAGTAACATTTGATACAATAGCAACATTCAGCATTTATATATATATATATAGTCTTCTGTTAAATAAAACAGTGATTTCCATGGTAATTCTGCATCATGATACTACACCTGAATTTGTACTATAGGGAGAATATCTCTCTAAAAATAGAGTTGTTTTATAGATCTCAGAATGATTTCACATGCTGCTTGATTGAGCGATATCCTTTCTTTTTCATAACCCATTCTTTTCTGTTCACTTGACTCTCAAATGGACATTCATTCTGGTGATGAACTGTGTGGATCCTTCATCATATGCACTGGATAAAGCTCATGCCACATGATAAGGAGAGCATAGCGCATGTGTTTCTAGTCTGAACAGCGAAGACAACAATTTTCTGCAAAGCTTCCCTATGCAGAAAGCAAGAGCCTCCCTTTTTCTGTGATTTTCCCTTGACACTTGTGCATCCTTCTATTCCTCAATTTCTTTCTTCAGATCTTTTGCCCCTCAAAAGTCCTTCTGTCCACCCTATACCTCTTCCGCTCTTTTTATTTTCCTGAACTGTTTGTTTCCCAGTCCAAAATATCTGTGGTTCTGATCTCTACAGCTTCCTTCTTTATTAGCCTTGATCCCTTTCTGAACTTATTTCAGACCTGCAAGAATATGTTCTCACCACAGTTCAAGCTCCCTTTTCCCCAAACACATCTCACAAAAGAAAAATAAAACAAATGTATAAAAACTTATTTTCTGTTATCAAACTCTTGATTGAGTTGCTTTTTTAAAATACTCCATTTTTACACCAACCCTTTTGGATCTTAAAACCACCAAAAATCCACCACACTTACAGGTCAAAGAGGTTCCATTTTCTAGCCTCTTTTTATCATCTATTTGGAAAGTTTAGAGAGCTGGAGAAGGTCAGAATGTTGGAATTAAATGGAGTGATGCCAGCTGTGAAAAACAGCTAATTGTTAAACACCTTAACTGTTCATTTTTAGGCATCCTAAATGTTTTGCTTTTTTAAATTCAGTGTTTTATATCTGTGGTAATGTTTGGGGGTAGACACCACTGATGAGGACTCTTCCATAGCAGCACTTCTGTTGGTATGTTTTAATGGTGCATTAACCCTGCTGCTGCAGCTTCTGCTGGAGAAGTCATCTTCTGTGGCTGGTTGTGGGTGGGATGCGTGGAGTTGGCAGAGCAAAGTTTAAATTCCCACCTGACACCAGGGCTATGTGGTGCTCATCAGATTCACAGCTTATGTCCACTTATTTCTTGTGCTGCTTTTGGTATTCCCAGAGCAGAAAAATGGTGTGAGCCTTTCTTGCCCCTTCTGTTGCTTCACCTTGCTCCAGCCCCGAGGCACTGTAGTATGGTGTGAGCTGTGGAGTGGTGAGACTGGCAGCCAGTGCTCCTCTACAGGGCAAACGAAAAGCAGATTATTTAAAACTTTAGTTTTGCCATCTAGAGTAAGGATTGTTCTGAGAGGGGAAGGGATGAAATGTCTCGTGCTGAAGGAGAGAAACAACTGCTTGTAGAGAAGGATCCTGAAGGGATTCAGAAAGCTAATTTTACTGAGTCCCTGCATACTCTCATTTTCCTAAGCTAAATAGATATTGAAATGTAGAGAAATATTACTCAAGATATTGCCATACTCCAGACACTACATGTACTGATTTTATTCTCTACCCATCAAGATATTTTCTTATGATTAATACTTAAAGAAAATTTGTGCTGAAAACATGGGCTAAGAAGTATGGACAGATCCCGGAGCTATCCTGGATGAGAAAACATTTATGAGCAGAAGAGAATTACGCTTATGTGGTAGAGCCAGGATTTCTCACTGTCAATATCTCTGGGTTTAGCTCAAGCTCCACTATGTGTGACTGAAATTATGCCTAGGCCTGATTTGGTATTTGGTTTGTGTTCCTAGATGACAGAGAAATATGGAAAAATCCTACGTAAGCTTCTTGGATCACTTTATACAAAATAAGCAGGCTTATGCATCTGTCTGCTTCCTTTCTGAGACAGGAGAAATAAGAAATATGTGAAATCTTGACTTTTGCACTGCATAAAACTTAAGACCAGCGTGCAAGATAATTTACTAGTCACTTGCAGCTTACAGCCATCGTGAGACAGGGGAGAAACTATGACAGAGCTCTGATGCAGGAGGATATAACCTAACTTCTGTTATGAAGTACCACTCGAGCACTTCTAATAGACCCATTGAGAGCTCTGGTGTATCCTGGAGCCCTGTTTTTCTGCAGTGGTCCACACCATGCCAGAAATCGTCTCTCTTAAGAGCTCTTAGCCTTTTTCTTCCTTTGTATGCTGTGAGACTTCACCGATGTTTATAAAATGTGTAAGTAAAAGGCAATATCGATGTGTGTAAAGCATTTTTTTTCTTTTTTTTTTTTAATTGGAAACACTTCTCTTTTTATTCCTCACTTGCATATAGCAGGGAATATTTCATTGCAGGACCATGGCTGCAGGCAGTGGCTACCTCCCACTACACGGAATAACCTTTGCTGTTGCAGACTTCAAGAAGATCTGAGGCTGTTAATTCAGCAGTTTCTGAAGTTAATTATGGCCTTTATTTGACTGATTTAGGCTTAACCTTTCTGAACACTATTTCTCAAAAAATATATGTGCTTTAGCAACAAAACACAGAGACAATGGCCTATGTGTTTGTGCAAAATAATAGGAAAATTCGAGTTGTGCTGGAGGTCAGATGACTGGAACCACCCAAGCACTGCAGTGAACTGCCAAGAATGCTGGATTGCTATTGTGGGGAGACTTCTAGGAAGGGCATAGAGTTAGTGAGAACAGTTGGAAAACGTTGTATTAATGAGAGTGTTTTTGTTTTGAGTGTGAGGCCAGCTAACTGCATCAGGCATATCAACATTTCTAGGGCTATCTCGTTATAGTTCATAGCAGGTAGTGAAAAGCATTTTTGCCTAAATCTGCTTTAGTAGTATCCACCCCCAGGAGGTTATGTTTCTTAACTGCTCAGTTATGCTCTTTTTACAAAGCAGATGTCTAGATACAAGAACATTTTACGGCCTGAGGAAAAAAAAATAAAAAATCTTCTTCTAAAAGGAAAATTGGCTTATGGGCATACAACAAAAAGAGTTCATTCCTTTAATGGCACAGTGCTACAGGTGTTGCTGCAGATGTTACTTTTTAATTTTAATTTTCAATAACATATTTGAAAAGAAGTCTCTCCTAGACAAGAGGAGAGCAGGAGAGAAAAAGAGGGAGGTGGATACAGGATCCATCTGTTTACAAAAACGAGTCTTTAAAACCCTGATAACTCAGGCATTTTCTATTTCAAATGAATTCATTTTAATTTCTAGAATGCTGTTTTATTCTAATGTCTCTATCAAAGAAACCAGCTAAGACATCAATAAACATCTCATAACTTGCAGTACAAATAGGTGCAAGTGACTTGAAGCCAACCAATATTTCAGAAATCTCTCTCTTCCTCAGGGCTTAAATACAGAAACTTATGCTTTTTAAGGTCCTGTAGAGAAAGATAATACTGAAACTGTAGCTGAAACTATGGCTGGCTGAGTCATTTTTCTTCCAGTTAAAGTGCCTAAATTATTCAAAATGAGAGTGCAATATATATATGTGTGTGTGTATGTGAGTGAAGAGCAAGTATGAATTTTTGAGTATGCTTTATTTCTGTTTCTGAAGGAGAAGATTAAAATGACAAACAAGTTTCATCACCCAGTTGGTAATAATTCAAAATTTATTGCTTCACACATTTGGAGAAGTAAACCTAAAGTTATTTTCTTTTCTTGTTTTCTGAAAATGGTACTGATAAAAGTAAATCATTATCCATTACACTATTGTAATTACACAGCATATCTACTTAGATTTAAACAGATCGCATGTGGGGAGGAGATTTAATGAAATCTGTATTATTTAATGTGAAAAAATGTTAGATGTTGCCACCAATGTCTTATGGTTAGATAGTGCTGCTAGCCATGAATCATTTCACTGATGGTAGACATTTATCACTCCTGGTTGTTACTCATTAGATGGTTCTATTTTTAATAAAGCAAAACTATTTCACTTCAAAAATTGACTAAGAAATTTTGAAATGCCTTGCTCTTCACATTAACTTAATTGAATCATTTTTAAAAAGCAAGACTAAATTGGATTTGATTTTAAATGCTAACAGAGTTGTATCAGAAAGGTGGTTTTACTTCAAAATCTATCTCAGAGATCTAAAGCTAATGAAAAAGAATGAAGTTTTTCATGCAGATAAGAGAGGATGAGGGTTAAAAAGGAGTAAGTGTCCATGACAACTGATATCTGAGCACACCTCCAGAAGGCTCAACAGCAAATGTGAAATAGTTTCCAAGTGTGGGGCTGTCTGAATATTACTGCATTAACCGATTAACAATGGCAAACAAATGAAGGTTTGTAATTTCACAAAATCTGATCTGTCAAGTGTACAAAATACTTAGTATTTTTTCATCATTTTTGGGTAATATTTTGTTTATGTAGTAGATATTACTATGTATGGAAAATACGACTATATAATAAGTAGACATCTGTATCCATGGTGAGTTACTTGCTGAACCAGCCCTCCAAGATGTTATTTATGGGTTAACCTGGGGATAATCCCAAGCCTATCCTCCATTTGCTAGTTATACGCATTAGAAACATACTATGGTCATAGAATACTCTGATATTCTAGACACAAGTTATACTACTCAATGGGAAGTTTCAGCATTCAGATCCAAGTAGGTATTTGTTCAAAGTGGGAAGAGAAGTTTTCAGGCTATCTGCCTGCAGGATTAGGTTCAGCAAAAGCTTGGATCTGAATCTATGCCTGCAACTGAGGCCCGGTAATATGATCACTGGTAAAGTTGGTTCTTGGACCAGTTCCCCAGATTTCTGCCTTGTTTGTTTTCCCAGGTGTGATGAATACGTCACACAACTGGATGAGATGCAAAGGCAGCTAGCAGCTGCAGAGGATGAGAAGAAGACACTAAACTCTCTGTTGCGCATGGCTATCCAACAAAAACTTGCCCTTACCCAGCGACTGGAGGACTTAGAGTTCGACCATGAGCAGTCCCGACGCAGCAAAGGCAAGCTTGGAAAGAGCAAGATCGGCAGCCCTAAAGTAAGTGAGGAGGCATCAGCCACCGTGCCAACCATAGACACTTTCCTCCTGCATAGTCAGGGCCCACAGCAACCAAACTTACTGGTCAGCAGTGGCACTCAGAGGAAAAGGTATGCATGCAGTGATCTTTATAGTACAGTGCAGTGGCCAGACTTTCATTAAAGTCGTTCACTGAATTGTAAACATTATTTTTTTTTGTTTTGCACTTGGGGAGAAGGAGGTGGGGAAGATATGAAAATGAAATTCAAAGCCTGGCAACGTGTCATTCTGATCCTCCTACTCACAATGTTATTTCCTCTTTCTTAATGCAAAGTTTTTGAACTATTATCTGTCAGTGTCTCAGTGCATCTTGTATGTCTTTAATATTAGTGTGAATGTATTTTCTTTAACAACTCTCCCTTAAGTTTTTCTTAAGGTTTTCCATAATGAGCATCTGAAATAAAAAAGGATTGTTCTCTGTGAGCATTTCAATGCTTAACACAAAAGAAGTTGCATCTCTTTGTTAAGCTCTAGTGCTCACTTGCTCTTCATCAGTGCAAAAAGAATATGGATGTGTTCACTCAGATCAATTTTTCTGCATAGGAACAAGTAACCTTTTGAAGGGGGATGGCTGCAATTCATAAACTAATGCAAATATTTTGCTGTTCAAGCAGTGAGTTCTCATCTTGTCTTGTGACTGTCCTGTCAAAGCTCTATAGGTGTGGGGATCTCCATGGTTCTGAAGATGAAAAGGACTCTCTGTTTGAGAAGTCCTAGATAATCATTCATTTTTCTTGTACGTTCTAGTCACAATGCAAAAAGCAGAGAACATTCAGGGAGCCTTGTACATATCAACTCCAGGATATTGAGATATAAGTCAACCTCATCTCCTCCTCCCCTAATACGGACCAGGATTTCCCATGCAGGCAAGGTGCTCTGCTGTGGAAATGACGTGGGGTGGCAACACTAGTTGTTTTTTACCTGTTAAGCAAATTAACATGATGTTGTCATTCGTGAGGCTTTGAAAGGTAATTAAAGTAAAACTCTTTTGTTTCCATATGTATTTTTCTTGGATCTCCTGCAAGACTATTCTCACCTTCCCTTTGTGATCAGAGCCATCCCAGGACTTCAGGGACCTACCTCCAGAAATTATTAAGAGCCCCCCCTCATCCCGCTTCCACAGAATCATATCTTCTGAGGGGCCCCCCTTCCATGAGTGAATTCATCCATGGGCACCGTCTCAGCAAGGAAAAAAGGTTAACCGTGGCCACACCAGGTAAACATTTTTTCCTTGGGTGCATGTGGTGCTGAGTGGTTAGCAGAGCAGTGCGTCCTCCCACCACTGCAGATGCAATCGAATTTGGGCACCTTCTTGTGACCTGGAAAGCAAAATGTCTTCTCCTGTGTCACCTGCAGCAGGACCTGACATTTTGCCAGCTGTGGCCCAAACTGGTTCCAGATGCAGTGGGGGAAGTCCTGCTGTGGAATAGGTGGGTGCAGTCCTGCTGGCATCCACAGAGGCTGCACCCCTGTGGCCCGGGTGGTGCTTCGTCTGGTGGTTGTGTTGATAGTCCCCACAGAAAACCCAAATTGAACGGGACAGAGGAGTTAGATGGGTGAGGACTGATGACGGAGTGGCTGGCGATGTGTGCGAGCCTAAGCAGTGTCCCTCTCCCACTGGCAGCAGAGGTGTTTCTAAGGTGTAGTGTTAAACTCACAGGAGGTTTAGTTTATAGAAACCGAATCATGAAGTTTATCTTCACAGGAAGCTTTTGCTCTTCATTTTCTGCCAAACTGTCATATCTGCTTAGAACAATATGTAGAAAGGAAATGCAAACTGAATGTCATTTCAAAGCTTGTGACATCTCTCTGTTCCTGACAAAGTAATAATTACTTTTCTTCTGTGCCCATGCCAAACTTCCAGCCTTCAACTGTGCACACCCTTGTCTGGTGATAATTTTTTTTGTTCATTTGTTTTGAAATTTCTTATACACAAAAAGCATAAGTAGAAAATGTAAAAGTTAAAGCCCATAATGTGTTTTCTGCTAAAGTAACTATCTGTTCTGGAAAGCTGAACAATACCATACAATACATTATATCTCAGTGCCAGCAATATCACAGCCACCTTTGAGAAGTGCCAAGAAGCACACTCAGAGGACAAGTGTAAAACTGCAGAGTCTAAACAAAACCTTCTCCTAAGGAGTGTTGAAGTAAATAAATGGAAGAGCTGTTTCCTAGGGGGGAAAAGGCAGAGTGAAAAAAGTAAAGACTTCAAAATTTATAAAATAAATGGTACTGAGCTTTCAACAACTCCTTTGTATTCTGCTGGCAATGGTCCAAAATATGCAGGCATACCCACCTGACTTCAGAAGAAACTTGTGTGAGCAGTTATGTCAATACTTTTGTGATTTGGAGAAGGCAGCAGTGTGCTAAGAAAGGGAAGACCATGTGTTCATTTTCTACCCTATAGACAGGAATCCATTTCCTAAACACTGGCAGCGTCTCTTGTGTTCCTTCCTCTTCATCCTACAACAGAATAAAAATGGTTTTACTTCTGATGGACACTTACCTCTCTTTAAAGAAGTGAATTTTGCCTTTCCTGTATAACCAAACAGTCCTCTTTGGATTTGCAAGGAAATGAAAGGAAGTAGACCCCAAAATGACAAATCTTCTATCTTACAATTTACAAGACTTCAAATTGTAATTGTACTTTTAATTTACAATTTACAATAGACTGTGAGGCCAAGGAGAATCATTAAGAATCCTTAATTCAAGGACTTGATGATCTTTGTTTGAAGATCTGTGACCTGTGTATTATATTTGCATGTTAATGGTTGGAAGGAGTAATGATTTAAAAAGAAGAGTGCTCAACAGACAAGACAAATTTACTGTTTTGCAAAATTGTTAGTACTAACCATAAAATATGTGATTTTTTTAATATGGAACTCTGGGTTCTGACTCTCTTCATGCACTTTATATTTGTCACCATTTTCATAGACCAGCATCTGATACCTCACAGAGCACCACAGGTTCACAAACTGCAGATTGACACTGACACAGTCTCTGACTTTTTATAATAACAGAGACCAAGAGATAAAGCAGCCTGAAAAAATAGAATTGTCCAGAAAATAATGTTTATCTGGAGTCTCACCTGCCACCATCTCTAAATATGCATAGTATAAAAGCTTGAGACAGTACTACTGATTTATGTGAGCCTGACAGGTTCAAAACAGTGATTTATTTTTTTCAGCACACTGATTCTGTTATCAGCAGGGCCCATGTCAGAATCAGGTCAAGAATCAGCATATCAGCATTGGTCTCACCAATTTATTGCAGATATATTATTGTCAACAGAACAAAGGAATAAGTAGGATTTTTTTTTTTTTTTTTGCCATCTGTCTCATTATCTTTTTCCTGAAGGCAAGCAACCATGAAGGATGCTATTCTGCTGCTTGCAGATTGAATGTTTAAAATTTCTGCCTCATATCAGAAAGAGATTCTTTCCCAAATGATCTGTGCAGCAAAGCAAGTGAGCAAGCAATGTAGCAATCCCTACCTGCTTCTTCATAACAGAGATTGCAGAAGAACATCATCCAAACTCAAACACTACAGAGCAGAATGCAGCTTGATTTGAGGCTGTGTCCTCACAAGTGGAGGAGGAATGATTCAGGCCTAAATTAATTTTTATTTTTTCATTTTTTTTTTAAAGTCATGAAAGGTTTCCTTCACATGAAGATTTCACCCACGTGATGTGTGGGCTTCCCTATCCTTCCATTAGCTCCCACTGCCATAGGAAGGCTGTAGCTGGGAATGCATTTGATGGAGACCAAGAGCCAGAAGAACTGAAATTGGTAGAGAAACTGGGCAGGTTCCTCTTTCGTATTCTCCTCCTGCAGTCGGCAGGCCATGCCTGTCCTCTTGCACTTTCTTCTGGACTTGGTGCTTAGAAGAGGCCAACCCCATCATGCTCTGCCCCCAGCTTTGACTGCTACTAGCTCCCTCCACAGAAAGCTGGGATTACTTTTTCTGCCTTCTTCAGTGGAAGATCCTGGCTTGAAGATTCAGTAGTGAAGACCAACTGAAGTAAAGACCTCTCAAGAAAGAGACGGTCATTTCTTTCTTGGCTTCCACTTGGCAGCCCTCATCTTTAAATCAGCATGTGTATCCCTCCGACATCAAGCTGTGGCAGTATGACTTTAGGAACTAATGGCTCCTAATCACTGTGGCTAAAAATATCACTCAGTCCATTTCCAAAGTATCATGTTTTGTTTCCCCTAGGTAATAGCACTCATTTAGCTTTGCTGTGTGTTGCTTCTTCCCTTCTGTTATTAACACATATTTTTACAGTTTAAAATCTCTGTTTTTCTGATAAGCAGGTCCAGACTGTATTTGCTCAACACAACTCCAGCCTGTTTTTGCATGTGGCTATTTTCATGATTACATGAAGAATTTAGGGTACATAGAAAGCATAACACTGGTGTAAAAAGGTATTAGAAATGACCTTCCAGTTGAAGCTGCATTCAGAATCCTTCCAAATTTTCATATACAGGGCCTGAAAACAAAGTTGCTAGATGCCTCCCACTATCCTACGGTCTCAAGTATGAAATGTGCTTCTCTTGACTTCTTCAAGGAAAGAACAAGACAGAAAAAAGTCTACTATAGGTGCCCTGATAGTGTTCTTTTTTTCCTGTCCGTTATTTTAACATGGACATTCTCAAAGTTGAATTTAAATTTATCTAATTTTAGTTTAAAATAAGGATTCTTGTGTTGTTGATGCATCTGAAGATAAAGGTTTCCTGACAGGCTCATGAAACAAAGAGTAACTAATGCCTGCAGAATTCTCCGTTAAACACAAGTGATTAAAGGGTCAACCATGATCAGTCTGAGAGTCTCCCCTTCACTGAGGTGCCCCCCAGACAAACTGTGATAGATGCTTCTTTTCCATATTGTTTTCATTTGTAGGTACCACAGGGAAAATTTCAGTATTTAAATCCTACACAGAAAAAAATTCAAATAGTGCTAGTGTTAAAACCAGTTAATTTTGGAGAGTTGTTATTTTTCTGAAAGCACATTAAACCTAAAAGTTTGCTTGATTTTCAGGTGCCTTTTAAGGCTGGTTTACAGAAAGGCATTTACTTCTCTTGATAAGAGACACAAATGGAAGATACAGACAGCACAAAGAATACCATATAATAGCACAACTGCTCAAGCACTAAGCTTGCCGCATATCATACATAATTAAGAGTATATAAATACTTGTATATACTCTTAATATGCAATCATCAGAGATTAATTTCTGCTCTAGCTCTATGCTTACATGCAAATCAAATATAATTAACAATGTGAAAAAAATAACTAGTTTTTGGTGGTGGTGGTTTGCATTCTTACAAAAAAAAACACTAAATTTATGAAAATTCTAACTGGAAAGAAATTCCTATAGAGAGTTGCTAATAGAGTCTCCAAGAGCTAAGTTGGAGCAACTGTAGGTAGAAATTATTTCTTAAAGCTGACAAGAAAAAAATGAAAGAAACTCAGTCACCCAAATATGAAAGTCCTAAGAAGTCTTCCAGTTAAGTCAGGAGTCAAAGGGGATGGCTTGAGTTGTCTTTGTTAACCACCCTTTTCACTTGTAGTGCTTTCACCTGAGAAGAATAGGTTGGAAACCTGGGAACATATGGATATGTTTGATATAGCACAATAGTCTTAACAATGCAAGGATAGAGAGTCTGCTGTCTTAAGACTACAAGGACAGAGAGTCTGTTGAGTAGAGTGGTCATTACAGAGAGGAAAGGCTTTTGGTATGAAATACGAGGTGTTGGATAAACTCTTCAGACAGAAAGTTTGAGCAATACTCTCTGCTGCTATTCCCATTTCCTCACTCTGGACTTTGAGCTTTTTCAAGGTGCAATGTTTAGAAAATTATTTTTCAGAAATATTCTATGGGATATTATTCTCTGTGAAACCAAAAGATTATGTTCCTTCTCAAGCATTTTTCTTAAAATAATGTTGTGGAAGTTATCATATGGGACAAGATTCTTGGATTCTGTCCTGGCTTCTTCACATTGTTTAGGCAATGCAAAGATACGGAAAGCACATTCAATGGGAATATTACAAGTAGAAACTCCTGGTAGGAAATGAAGCTGGCTTTACCCTCCCCTTTTGGATGAAGGGATTGGGCAAATGGCTGAAGGAGGTTCAGGTTGATGCTACCCTCCACAGTGGAGGCTGCCTACACAGATGACCCATGTACCTCACAGCATTGGAAAGGTAGGGGGAATATGTTTTTGATAGTGAATTTGTGTCTTCTTTCATTGTGTGGTGATTAAGTCTTAAGTTCACAGTCTGTAGCTCTGTACCTCATTTGTTTCTTTAGGAATATTTTGCAAAAAGTATTGTTCTAGCTTTGCTTTTGAATTTAATTACCAGAGTCACAAAGCTCTTTACAGATTTCTGAACCTTGCTACTGTGAGCACTACTACTTCAGTACCTAAACTTTGCTTTTTTAAATGTACTTCTTTCACTTTTGAAACAGCCCAGCTGTTAGAAATCTGAACACTGAAGAAAGCATTGCCTATTTTGAAAATTATTGTGGAAGAAGTTCTTAGAGGAACATTACCAGATGATAGCTGAATTTTGTTAGAAGGGTGTTTTGTAGATCTTCATGATTGCTCAGGTCCTCCCATGAACAGTTTTCCACATTTTTTTACTTCTGAGCAAGTTGTCTCTCAGCTTGTATAATCAGGCAGGTAAATGCAAGGCTCCTGTGGTATCTCTCTAGTGTGTCTCTGCTCTCAATGAAAAAGCAGATATGATGTGATTTTAGCAGGGTTTTTAAAAGTTAAGTTTGTTTGTTTTGTTTGTTTTTAACTGAACATGATGCTCTTCACAAAAAAAAATAATTCAGACATTATTATCTATATTCACTTTTTGTTCTGCATTCTTCTGTTTTCTGTGGGTTTTGTAAATATGCCATATCTGTGTATATAATTGTTCATTGTTTAATGAGTGTTATTAGTGCATATATACAGATATATGTATATACCTTCTTGCTCTTGGGGCCATGTTGTGCATCTGAATGCTCATTTAACTAAGCTTAATGAGCATTACATGTTTATGCTATTTCAAGCATGGTACATTGTCCTTGTGGAGGCCGTTTTGAATTTGAAGAACAGTATCCTTGCCAAGGACATTAGTTGGCTGTAACTGATGAAGAAATCAGCTGGCTAAATGTACTTTTACCTCTTGGTGCCACTGTGAATAGGACCTTGTTGCTCTACGCTTTTGCTTTCTTATAATTAGCGTTCCAATTATCACAGATGAGACCAAAGCCATACATTTCATGCTGTTCAATATAATTTAGCTACTTCAATATAATTTAGCTATTATGGCATGAATTCACTGCAGTTCTATGAATGTTTAATTTTTATTTGTATTTTTCCCTGTATAAAGAAAGCAGTTCCAAAATAAAACCTATTTTTAATAAAAACCCAAATCTGTTTGTTAAAAGGTTAAAAAAGGTTAAAAAAAAAAAAAAAAAGAAAAAAGGAAAAAAAAGAAACCGATTGCAGTGAAACCCATGCCTTACTGTTGTATATTTTCATTAAAAGGTTATTGACATTTTTATCTCTGTATCCAAGTTATGGTCTCATTGTTAGATGGAATAGTAAATATTAACTTAATCTGTTGAAGTTCTTTGATCCAAGTTTATTAGAGTTCTGGTTGTTTCTAACAAAATAGGAACACCGGTGACACATTGTATCTTTAAGGTGTGTTACCAGATATTGCTTTCTCTGAAAATGGGCTTTGGAATCCAGCTAAACTAAAATAGCTCTTCAAGTCTCTTGAAAATGTTGGTAACAAAAGTCATCTGTCTTTATTTTCTTTTATGACAAGGTTTAATGTGGTTTCATGACTTACTGATTTTTTACCATCAAATATACAGGAATATTCAATATTGTGCTTCTCATCTCATAAAATAGGCAAAGCAGAAGTGAGTATCTGTTTAAATTAGACACGCTGATATTTTAGCTCTCTGATAGAGCAGTTCCTTAAGATGTTGTGATGCATGGAGTAAGCTCACCAGCATTTCTTTAATCAAGACTAGTATCCCTAATTGTAAGTATTTCCCTGTCTGCATTTTTAGGGCTATGAAAGCTTATAGTTGTACTTTATGTTTCTTCCAAAGCCTACTAAAGGTACCGTTCCCACTAACTTCGAGTTTTGGATCAGGCCCTTTACCTATAAAATAGTGCAAGTACTTTTTGTTTGGATGTACTTTTGGCCATCTGAAATGTATGACACTTATGTTTCCGTGAAAAATGAGTGATGGACAAGACAGAAGTATGACGATTTATGTATTTTTATGACCTTCCTTTTCCTCTTTTGTAATGTTTTAAATGTGTGTATCTTTTAGTGAATAAGTATTCCATGACTCATCAGAGCTTTCCAAATGTGCTTTTTATGAACTGTATATAAAAGAAAGGAACCGAATATATATATATATATTCAGCTTCTACCCATCCCCATTTCTACTGTTTTACTAACCCATTATTTCGCTTCTTGACAGATTTAATGAGGAATTATTTAAAGAATTCATAGAAACCGTTTGAGAAAATCACATAAATACATCATGATATAAAAAGTGTGAAAAAACCTACAGAGCTGACAAGAAATCTCTTAATGTTCTTTGCCCAAACCTGGAGAAAAAATGCATTTCACTGATTTTGTTAGTGACAAAAAATAATTTCCTTTACCCTTTCCTCCTCCCCTCTCTTCTCCTCTTCTCTACTTTATTTTTCTCTTTAATTTTTAATAGTATTCTTAATATGAACTACAGCAAAGGGCAAGGCTGGCACATAGCTTTGATAGCTCTACATATAGTCACAGTCACATTATTACTGAAGCACATGGGCTGACAGGGAAATATCTGTTGATGTTGGGGATAATTCAGGTCTAAAAATAAAGTAGAAGTCAAGTCATGCAAAATAAGGAAATAAGGGGGGTGGGGGAAGTATGTTATTACTGTTGTAGAGATGAAAGCCAACTGACATGTTCTGGGGAGCTACCTATTAAGATGTGTGTGCCCATGTGAATTTATCAGATAGCGTGGAAAGTTGTTAGTAAAGCTCCATGAGTTGCATTGTAGAAATCAGGTAAGGCAGAAAGCACTTCTCTAGATGTTATAAGAAAATAGTAATTAAATACCCTACCTTTCCAATAAGCTCAATCACCTGAGAAGTAACTAACAGAAGGCTCTCAGTTACGTTTTCTCTGAGACTGCCCTGTCTGACCTCATCTGGAAGGTAAACAGGAGAGAAGAGGAGGGAGAAACAGATGTCAGAATGTCAGAAGCTTGGGAGGGTAGAAACAGTGGGACCTTCCTGGGCCACCTTTGGAAGAAAAAGAACTGGCAGAGGTGATAGAAGCTGAAGATTTTAGATGCATCCTACTGCTGGCATACTGCAGCTTGCTTCTGTGTGCAGGTATTGTTGATGCCTTCGGCTCTGTCTGCAAATCGGAGTTCAGCAGCAGGCTCACATCTCTTAAGGTTTATTCTTCAAATAGTTATTGGGAAGACTAAGAAATAAGTTGTGGAAGAATACTTTTGTTTGTTTTGTTGTTAAAACATCTCCAACCAGCAATAATCTAAGATGCCAAATTTCTCAATCTTAAGACATGAGCTACCTGGATATTTGTAAGACTTGACATAAAAAAATCATTGTTGGTCAGCTTTACCATGACTTAGAGTCAAAACTGTTACTTGGTTGATATGTTTGAAGAGCTAACTTGCCTCTGATTAAGTTTATCATCTTTCCTGAGTGCTACCGATGCCAGAACATTGCTGGCTGTCATGGAGCTGTGCAGTGGCTCAACCCCCCCAACCCCCCCAGCACTGGTGCTTTTGCTCTGAGGCCAGGATGACCTGAGTCAATCCTGCTGTAAGAGGGCTAGGGTTCATAAGGCTGGCCAGGCTCTGCATGGAGCCTGTGTGGTGGCTTCGCTGTAGCCCTCTCCTTCTAGGAACGTCCTGCAGAAATGCAGAGCTGCACCCATTTTGTAGATGACAGGGTTACCAGCTGGGGCTATGTACAGGGCAAAACTGACTGTGTTATTTCCAGACCCGAAGTGACCTGGAAGCAGGAGAAGGGAGAGAGACTTCTGATCTTTGACCTGTACCATTGTTCATGTCTTTCCTACAGTGAACCACAGCTGTCCTCTCACCAGTTGTTCTTTGTGATAACCATTGCCCCTTAAAGTTGCTCTTGGCCTTGAGGAAGGTCAAAGTTTTCTTGGCATCATTAGAAACGCAGAGATAAATGATAAGTGAAACCAACTAGTCAAATAACTGCATAGACATTATTTTTTTTTGACGAAGTACAAAAATTACATATATACAAAACAAGGATTTTTTTTCCAGAACAAGTTTAGGGACTTGCCTCATCCTTTCAGATTACAATTTGAAAGCATTTCTACAAATCTCAACTCAGCAAGATGGACGTGTGTTTTAATAACCTCTACCCTGTTCTTCTTGACATATCACGTTTGTCATTTGAGTTTGGAAGTTCTCCTTGTTCCCTACCTTTGAGTAGAGATGAGTGATATATTGTCTCTGTAGGACTTGCAGTGTGATGCAATATATTTCTGCCTCTGCTTGACCAGAAGACTACTGGTTTGTTCTTTGCCCAATACTTTTGACTCATCTTATTAACTGTTCTTTCTTTCCTATTAATTTGAAATCTGAGGGAAGAAAATAATTACCATATAAATAGGGACAGCTTCTTTTTCAAGTAAATTGTCAATAACATCTTCATGGACATGTTATCAAATTCTTCAGACTTTATGTAGCAAGTTCAGTTAATATTGGGTAGCATGACACAAAGTCAAATTGCTATAGATGCTGTAAAACATTTTGCTAGCATTAAAGGACTTTCAGTCAGCCTGAAGTGGTCAATGGGATACTAAGAAAAGTTTTTTTTTAAAGAATGAAAAAAAACCTCTGTCTCACATTTTTCCATAAGCATTTCTGGAGAGCTTTTTCTTTCATTAAGAACTGATTTCCCAATGTTTTCCATATCAGAAATACCAAATATATAACACTAATTGTTTTTAATCAAACAAACAGGGAAAACACCATTTTGGTTTGTTGCTTGACTCAGTCTATTTAATTTTCAGATAAAACAAGATTTTCTCTAATGATTAACTGAACTAGGCACAAGTAAAACTGTATTATATATCAGTTAACTCATTCACAGCACCCCCATGCTTATCTTGGGATTTTTACTATTCTTGATCTTACTGATCTCTGTAGAGTGCTGCCAAATTTACTGAGCATCAAAATGTACTGAAATGTTCCACTGCAGTCTGCTTGGTCTTGAACAGGTGGGACTAAAAATGCTTGCACATAGGATTTTCACTGGGGACATTGCTGATGTCAACAGCAGGCAAACCCACCTCTCAGACACTAATAACCCAGTTTAGCAGCCCTGTGTTGATTGGAGTCACCCAGTTCATAGCCTGGAGGGCAGAGCACACCTTGTGACATGTGCGAAATGTGTTGTTTTGGTGGCTGAGCCAAAGGGAAGCACAGGAAAATATTTTTTCTGAGATTTGCTCTCAGCAAGTAATTTATAGTTGCACATTCAGTCCTCATATAAGCAGATGTAGCTTCACCAAGCTTGTTATTTTTAAAGCTCTTACATCAAGAGCTGATTAGCCCAATTAGGACTGGGCATTAGATTCCAAAGGAAAATCAGCAGTGACTAATGTGTGAGAGAAAATCTCTGAGCCCTTCACATTGTCATTCCTAGCAAATGGCTGAAATGTTAAGAACTGGAAAATCTGAACAGGCCTAATCTACAGTAGGAATCAAGCCTCTGAAGATCCAAAAGATGCTACAATGACCATTGTCTGATACTGCTGTAGGACTCAGTACTCACTTCATGTCCTGCTGAATTCAGTGCAAATTGACATACGACTTTTGTGCGGGTAGAATAGCTCCTCTTTGCTGTTTATGACTGAAATTGTCACTGAATTGCATTTCCTTATTACAGGTTCATAGAATCATAAAAGGGCTCTTAGGACATCAGCCAGCCCATACCCTGCCTCAGTAGTTCATTTCCTCACAGCAAGTAGAGAAGATAAGAGAAATAAAATAGTCTGTATTTAATAACTTCATCATTTTTTTGTGCTCTTTTCTGAGGACACGCCATATATAATCTATATCTGTTCCCCAAGTATCTTTCGCACAAATGACAAGCTGTCCTTTTGCTTGGTAGCTAGATTGGCACTCTCTCAGGTTTGAAAATAGGGGAGCAGGCCGCTAACAATGTAATTTATTATTATTACTATTTTATAACAAGCACACATGCCTGTCTTTCCGGTATGTGACATTAACCAGAAAGCCATTAAAGGCATGTTTGAAACTTTTAATCTTCAACAGGGCATTTCAGAAATAAGCAATCCTTTACTTGATACAGACAGGAGCTCCACAGCAGAACAGAAAGACCAAATACCGCCTTCTCATTTTCACCTTTCAACACACCATAGCAAGAAGTCATTTTATGACTGTCGTGGCATTAAAGAATTTGGGTTACAAATGCTCTGAAACATTTAAAAGGATTAAACATGCAAGCAAGAAAGTTAGCTCTGGCACAGCCACCTGGACATAAGTAGATATGAGCCCTTTTGAATTTGAAATGCATAGATGTAATCCATATGCATTCTGCTTAAATCCTTCCTAGCGTAATCCTCAAAAACTTCACTCCTGGAGGGTGTAGGAGAACAATTCAGCCATTTTAATTCATGTGGATCACTAGGTTTCATACTGGTGTGACCGGGGATGAGCCAGATTCTGTGAGTGCTGCTGGTGCCAAGTAGAGCTGCTGCCTCATGTGAAGTCTAGGGAGTTTGCTCATGTCAAACAGTTATTATCCATGTTGCATAATGCTCTCAGGATCTGGCTCTCTATGCACTCTGACAAATCTAGCAGATGAAGAGGCTTCATAAAATGTTTGCAGGATGTCTGAGATATTAGTATAGGATCATAAATTAGGCATTTGCATTGTTCCTGGCAAAGCCTGTCAGAACAATTCCTTCTGCATTTGTGAAACCTGTCCACACCTTTTCATCACATCACAATCTGCTGTCTTCTGTTTCTCACTGACTACCTCCTTTAATCTGTCAGGGACATCTTTGCTTTGGACTTCTTCAAACTGGTTTGTTTAGAATACGACTAACTTTTTCTTTGACTATCATTTCCCTTCTACAGTTAGCCTGATCTGTCTGTCAGGCACCACTTTTATCTGAGCTTTGTGCTGAAGTGACAGACCCTTCTATTCGTAACTCAGGTATGTTGCAAACTCTTGTACTCCTCTGCTCTCAGGACCATCCTAGCATATGAGAGAATGGCCCACTAACCTTTTGTGTTCCATTTCTGCTTCCTGACACAATGGTGCCAGCATTAACTGTGCATATGTATTTCTGAAGTAGATACCTGTGCACTTGAAAATAGGTCCAAAATCCTCTCCTGCTAGCTGAAGCAAGAAGAAACCTGTGATTTGGGTATATTGCTTCCAACCCACTGGAGGTCAGCACAGATTTTCATAGGAAGTAAGGATAAACTTTCTGATCTTATAAAGGAAATGTCATGGTACTGGATATGATGCTCATTGTTGCTGGGAAGCTGTGTTGCTCTGCGTTGTACCTGTTATTATCTAAAGACTTGATAGAAAATTGCTCACAGGTTCTTCCTCTTGACTGGGACAAAGAATAGGTGTGGATTTCAGAAGCCACCTGTATTTTAAAGAGAAAAGACTACTGATGTTGAGCTTTAAGTAGCAGCCAATTAAAAAAAAAAAAATCAAATGCTTTCCTATCACATGAAATCTTGTAATCTCATTTTAGGTAACTCTTTACCACCAAAGTTTTAGGTTGAGAATCAAGTTAAAGCAGCTAGAGCTAATGATAGATCTGCAAACTCTGCTGGAGACAAGAAGTGATCTCCAGTAGTTCTCCAGATGGTCTGAATTTCACCCATATTTTTAAATGTTCAGAAGGACCCTGATGAGTGGATGAGTGAACTTTCTGACAATCTGAGTCATGGAGGCTGTGGCCAGACTAATGTGGGGAAAACTAGCTCTGCTTGAGATATGTAAATTTTGGTGGAAACTAGTGAGCCGCAAAGCAGGATTATGTCTTCTTCAGCTACTTTTCTTAACTCCTCCAAATATTATGGAGTTTATAGCAGGTTTTCATCCTGCAAAGGATTATTTGATTGTGTTGTTATTTAATAAGAACTAGACTACAGCTTTGCAAGTAATTTATGTGGAAAATGCTTTGGCAGAAAATTGATAAAATAATCTAAATATAATAGAGAAAACCTAATGTAACAATTCCTCTCTTCCTTTCTCTAAAAAAAATATTGTCACAAACACTATTTAGAAGTTGTGAAGACTTTCTTGCAAACATTTTCTCCAATACCGTAATGAGATGGCATCTCTTTTATGGATACAAGTTCTCTGGAGAAATTTTGAGTAGCTTTATTGACACTTTTTATATTAGATGTAAGCAAAACAGCTTCATCACCTGCAGAAGAACGATGAGTACAAGGTTTAAACCCAGACTCTCAACACAGCCCATTAGGCTGTCTGTTTAAACAAGAATTTGCCAGTGTTAAGGGAAGGCAAATTAAAATGTCTTATCTACTTCTTCTGAACAGAAAAAAAAAGGCAAGAAGTAATGTGACTACTATCAGGAAAAAGGTGTTTCTGTCAGATAAGGAACCGAGCAAACATTCCTCACTAAATCTCCCCATCAGATGCACAGCCTGTGTACTGCTGTTACTAACCCCTTGCTCTGTAATCTCTCTGTATATATGTCTAATTTATCAGTTTCTTGTAGATTGTCAGCAGCCTGCTGCCTCCATACCGCCACACGGCTCACAACTAGCCAGGGGGCCAGATTGCCAGACTGTCAGGTAAACCTAACTAACTCTTTTCTCTTTGCACATAGCTGCATGTATGTCTGCAACACCCCTTGTCTTCCTTGAACAAAGCCTCTTTGCTACGATTCTTCTCTAACAGCAAACTTATCAACTGGAGGAACAGTGATGATTTCTGCAGGGACAATACAAACATGAACCACAGGATCTGAGCACTTATATACTTTAAAAACATGGAAAAGAATGCAAAATTGAATATTGAAGTCCTCATTTGGTCTTTTTATGCAGACAGTTCCTCAGTGATGTCAAAACAGTAATGATTTAACTTTTTTTGCTAGATATATTGACTTAAATGGGGGCTTTTGATTATAGGGCTATGCACAAACTTCTCTTTTTGTAAGGTGGTATTTTAAAGGCACTTGTGAGATTTTAGCAGGCACTTCTCAGTTCTCCCTGGCTTGGAAACTCAGTCCCACCATAGTCAGTTCCTAATCTTGTTAAAAGTCATGTCGTAGGTAGTGCAAAGGCCAAGTCATGCTTCTGAGGTGGTTGAGTTAATCAAGGCATAACAACCAACCTAAGAAAAAAGAGATGACAATATCTTTGTCGGTTCACAGTATATTCTGTGCATATAGTCACTTCTGACTATATTCTGCAGTTTGAAACAGGTTACATTATTTTTAGACCTTACCTGGATCTATAGAGCACCAGCTGATCTACAGCCCTGTGTATAATGAAGCTGTTTCCCACAGAGTGCTAAACTCTGCATGGGAAGTCTGCCATAACACAGGCTAGGGAAGGGGGGTGCAGTACTGCTTTCAGGCTGCACATCAGGCACTGCTGTGCATGTTCTGCCAGGTCACAGGAAGTCGTTCAGTGGCCTTGGAACAGCCTTTTTATCTGTGCTTCTCTGTTGTTCCCCCTCTAAATGCTAACAAGGAATTGTTCCTGCAATTTTATATACCCTTCTCAGAAGGGAAGACCTACCTGGTCTACTTCTGCCCTGTGTCTGTTCGCAAGCGTGGCCTTGTTCTGCAGACAAACCAGCAGAGAAGGGGATGTTACAGAGGCAAGTCTCAGGGATTTCTGGCTTGTCCCTGAACGGTTCCTTGGTTAGAAAGATCTCATCAGGCACAACCAGAACTGGATGTGTTTATCAAGAAACCTTCTTGGCAGGTTTCCAAACCAAAACCATAGTATACAGGAAGCAATAATATTTAAAAGGTTAATTTTTTTTTTTGTATGATCAACATTTTTAAAAATTCAGATCAGTCATCCTACAAAGAACACACACCTATACACCTGGCTGAACTATTGACCTTCAGATGACTATCATTTTTTACCACTGGATTGTTATTCTTCCAATAAGTGAAAACACCCCCCCTCTTTTTGGTATATTAATACTGATGCCTTGCTTGTCTCAGCCACATAGCTGCATAGCCTCATAAAGCAGTGAAGCTTAACGAAAGATTTAATAAAGTCAGCATGATGTTTGTGAGTGCTTTATATAAAGTAATTGAAGTTTGGAGTAAAAAAAAAAAAAAAAAAAAAAAAGGCTTTTCAAAAACCTTTTAAAAAAATTTAGACTTACTGGTTCAGATTTTCTATATCCAGGAGAGGAGGAAGACAGGAGCTTGTAATGTCCTTCTTCCTCCTGTGATAGTCCCTCCTGGTGTGACACAGCTGCTTTCAATCATGTGGCGATACCAAATGAGGAAGATTAAAGCTGTACCCAGCCCTAAAGTCACACATTTTAAGAGAGAGGTATGCTTGTGTTTAAGTCACTAACAATACTCTCGCAGTGATGTGACATCTCAGTGGCATTTCATGTGGGATCAAGTAATAGCTTGTTAAGACTTGTAATTCACACGGACACTTTCCACATCCTGCAATATGTCTAGTCATGTTCAAACTAGTTTTTGTGCCTGACCGTAACACAAATAGATTCAGTCTCAACTTTAGTATCAAACATTGAGAGCTTTTCCTCATCAAGCATCTGTACTGAATTTTAAACGGGACTTGTGTATCTCTGGGTTTTTCACAGTCGCTATGGAAGTGCACTGGATCCAGTGTAAAGGTTTTGGTGAACCGCACTGGAAAAAACAAAACAAAACAAAACAAAGAACAGATTTTCAAGATAGATCTAGTCAACATGTTTAGCTATACATATGTCTGTCTTTTTGCTTATGTCTGCATACTTCTATTAGAACCTGGTCTGGAGAATATGGAAGAACTTTATTTAGAGATTTTCCAAGTAAACTGATGAAGCAATGCAAGAAAATCTCACACTGCCTTCTATGTATCACCTCAATTTTTCAGTCCAGGAATGTGGGGCAAGCAAACCAAATGCAGGACTGCACTGGAAGTTACTGGATGATGTTCATCGCTTTCTAGTATCTGTAGAAATTTGTCTGATATTGGACAAGAACAAAATATTACTGTCAACCAATATTAAAAAGAATGTGTCTGTCTTTGGACCAAAAGCTAGAACCAAGTTATCTAAAAAAGACACCCCCATAATACTGAAATAAAAGCAATATTAATTATTTTATAAGAAATAATGCTTTTATTTTGTATACAATATGAAATAAACTAAAAATAACATTGAATATTAAGGAAGTAAGATGAAAATAAGGTAATGCATGCAAAATGGTTCAATTCTGAAAATATCACTGGTCTGTTTGTATTTTCCATTGCTAATTTGTTACAATTACTATCTATGCCATATGATACTGCATGCAAGTGACATCTTTAAGAAAGGACAGAGTACTTACTAACACCAAGGGGCTTTGCATGATATTTTCTGATTGATACTAGAAATATATGATTAGCATCTTGAGTGCTGTGGTGGGGGAGAAGAGCTGCTTAGAAACAGACCAATAAGAGTGAAACAAAAAAAAAATGGCACAGACCTCATTTGTCAAGTGAATGGATATATCTCCAAATGATACCAGCCTTTAAAGAGAGGTTTACAATAATGTATTAAAACTAAGTATTTTAAGAGCAGCACGTATTTCATGGCCAGAATGTAACAATACTGTTACTTATTCTCAGTTAAAACTCAACAGCTTCTGGTTCTTCCATGGCTTTTTCTTGCATCGTGTCCTTAATATCACCTGCCAGCCTCTATGCCTGTGACTGTCGATATGCCCGATAGCTCAGCTCCAGGACCCGCTACCACGATCACCTATACTGCCATAAAAAGCACACTGCATGCCATGCGTCACTTGCTGATTCTGCCTGATGGATGATGTAATTTTTGTTTAGATACCGCTACAGCATTACTGAACTGGATGTACTGTTTTTCTGAAGGCAGAATGGTATAACAGTAGAGAGTTAGGATAAGATTCAAGTCTACTAGGCCTGTAAGTGGTGGGTGTATATGTGTTGCTACAAAGGTACTTGTACTGATAACCTTGTAATCTTTTTTTCTCTTCCCAATGCCCATAATATTTATTATTGGTTGAAAAGGGAATGGTGAGACAAAGTTTTATATTTCTTCTGTGCATAGAAATGTGCTTGTATTTGAAAGTGGAAAGTAACACAGAATTACTGTGAAGAGAAAAAAATATAATTCTAAGCCCAGTGCTTCCTAACCCGAGCATATTCTGGAACTGTGTTACAGTATTTGCAGTCAGGGATGATTTTGTACTAAAAGTGATGGCAGTACATTAATGAAGCTGCACATATTTGTATAGAGGAGAATCTGTGTCTCAAAGAGGTCCTGTTTCAGGCCATTCCTCTACACAGCTAGTATTAACTATGGCAGTTTCCTCACCGGGCCTCAGCATCGAAGCGTGGACATATGTGTAGTTTATTTTTAAAGCTGGGAAGGAACCCCCAAAAGACAAATGCATCTCTGCTAATGAGTAAGGAAAACACTCAGTTTCTGTTCCTTTCTGATGATTACAGAAGTCCTCTGTAAAAAAGCAATGGGGCAGCAAGGGAGGAGAGCCAGGCAATCTTCGTAGGCTAACATGACCACCTTGTTGTTCATCTTCCCCAGATGTCATGTTAAAAGTTTCAATTCACTTTAGTTTTTCTGAAAGTTTTAAGAATAGGGCTTTTGGTAAGACTATTTTGAAAACTTAGGAGGTGCTGAAGCCTGGAGCTGGCTCTTCATAAGTTCTAGTGTAAATGTAGAGCTTTTGGGGCCATCTTCAGTCACTCCTGACACAGGCTCATTTGAGAGGAGTAGGTAAAGATCTCCCTCAGATCCCTCTTTAGGTTCTCTATCTGCATCTATATGTTGCAGAATATGACAGAAAAAAAGGACGATTACAGCTATGGAAAGAAATACTTAGAGAAGACAGGTTTGAGTCCTTTCAGAGTGTTTGATTAAAGAAGTCCAACTAAAAAGATTCAAGAAAATATTTTGGATGAAATATTTATGCCTAGCTGTTTAATGTTAGATTAAATCTAAATACAAATTGAGGAGTTATAGTCCTAAAAAACAATAAATACTTTGGGACTAACCTACTCACACAGCCAAGTGCAAAATGAAGCCCGTGAGGTCCCGAGCTTCTATAACCTGCTCTCACCAGCCATTTTGAAAATCAGGCAACTCATCTTCGGGAACATAAATGTGACACAGAGTTTAACTGAAGACATGCAAGTCCATGATCTTCAAATAAGCCCAGCAATGCAAGGACTCCAGCTCCTGCTGAACTGCAATATCTATGGATTTTTGGCCATAATCTTCTTGGCTCCCCTGATCTGAAAAAAGACATTGTCACCACCTTTCTTAAGAGTGATGACACACACTTGTTTCTGTCTTCAAGGAAGTGCAATGCCATTCTTTGTTTCCTGGAGTAGATGCTATATGTGGAAATACAGACGCTTTCAGTACTGCTGGCATTTCCAATGGCAGATTTTCAAATACCTCTGGCATTTCAAATTGATTCATTTCCAACAATAGACTAATTGCATTCCTTCAGCCAGCACTCAGTAGTCTGTACTGTAGAGATAATGTGTAACAGCACGGTTTCTAAAGAAGTAAAATGAAAAAGGCAAATTTTCTTGAAGAAAGGGCTGTGAATGATTGTGATTCATCATACATCATGCTGTTGAGCTTGAAATAACTTAAAGAAGCATTAAGTAAAAATTCTTCCCAGACATTTGTTTAATGAATTCTATTTATTTGTATTCTGTTTTTGAATCTTGTTTTGCCATGTGCTTTCATTGAATGTTTAGTGGCTGACACTTAGCTTGACATCAGCTAGATGAGCTGAAATTCATCCTCACAGGCCAAGGCTGCAGAAAGATATGGGACTCACTTGAGCTGTGTCCACATTGCTTGCTAATGTGTAGTGTAGATGGCTGAGTTAAGTGAGACAGCCTGCATATTTGAAGCTTTCTAGCAGGAGCATCCTGGAACTCTGCACCAAGAAGTGGGGCGTATTCACGTTAGCTGCCCCTTATCTTTGTGCTGCCACCGCTAGACTACTACTCCAACCACACCACGTTTGTTGCTAGTTCAGATCCCTCATGAACAATTGTTCATGAAAAAGTCGAATAACAGCATCAACAAGACAGAATTGAGGAGCATTCAAAAATGTAAAACAAAAACTCTTTGGAAGTGTTGATTACAAAATACATAATGTTTGTTGCCTGATGAGGAAGGTTGCACTGTATTAGTTTGAATGTACTAGTTAATAGGTTGCATTCAATAAGAGACCTTGTTTTCACCAAGTGTTGAAACCTGACTTCCAGATTAGCACTTTCCTTCATTTAGAGCAATTAATCAGTTGTATATATACAATTCTTAATGCTCACATAAAGATGGCACCTGTATATCGCCCTTCAAATCTGTTTTTCCATTTCAAAAATGCATTTATTTTTCCAAAGAGCATTTTTCATCAGAGCATGCAAACAACAATTTTATACAGAAACTGGCAGGCAGGCTATCAATGGCATTTCATGTGTAAATCCAGGTGCCAACGAATGTGTGTGCGCTGAGGATTTTAAATATACTGTTTTCTCACCTTTTAGAATTTGTTTCCAGCATTGTACAATTTACATGCATGTAAAATGTTTGTCATGTATTTTAAGTACTTCTTCTCTTTTCTTTTTAATTTTCAGTCCTAGTGCTCTTCCAGAAGAGCAGCCACATTCCAGCTCTCAGTGTGCCCCTCTCAACTGTCTCTCTAAGCCTCCTCCTTATCCCTAATCTTCATATGCAACGTAAGAGAAAATTCAAACAGAATGGAGTTCACGCAACAAAGGTTTGGGTTGTTCCCAACAAGCAGGTAGACAATCCTGCCTTGTTGCTGCATCGGCAAGTCTGGATTCATATCCACAGCTCTGGCAACTGAGGGAAGGTTGAGAAGAACACAAAGCACAGAGCCCAACCTATCAAGAAGACTTTTTACGGTTCCTCTGATTGTATTCAAACTTTGCTATCACAACTAAAGTATAGTGAAATTTAATATCTCAACAAAGTTATTCCTCTCAGCTGCTTGGCTTTACCTCTGATACAATGAGAGACTTAAGCCAATATTAAAAAAAAAAAAAAAAAAAGTATGTTACTAAAATCCTACCCTCACAACCTCTAAGTTCAGCCATAGGAACCAGTTCAAACTTCCTTTTGTCATTAAGGGTGTGATATTTATTTCTTACTTTATTTGCACCATAATTTTGTGTTTATATAATAGTCTTTTTTTTTGTGAGAATTGTATTTAATTCATTGTATTTTTTAAAAAACAAGCAGAAATAGCTTAAGCGAAGAATGGCTGTGTTAATATTAAAAAGAGGCTTGTTGCATTGGCCAGCATATGGCCAATTCTTATTGCACAAAAATGCTGGCAATGGGTGGAATTGAAATGTTAACAATGACTGTAGATTTTGCTGCTGCACTGATATTGTTTATGCACTTGTTTTTTTTAATTCCTATTTCATTAGCTTCTGGTTTTGTTCTAGCTCTTCACTGAAAGATAATTATTAAGCCTAAGAAGGAGATGAAAGGATGATGTATTGATTTGTTTTCAGTTGTTTGCTTGCATTGTGATTATATTTTTGCATTTCAGACAAGTAGATGAATTGGTGCTGTTTTTTGGGGCTGCTTTCTATTTGGTATCTGAGAAAAAAAAAATCTTAAAACAAGTAAAATGTTGTGTGCTAATTAAAAACATTCTTTCCTCTTGCTCCCATATTCAGGATACTAGCTTGAGGCCTTACTGTGAAAGGCTAGTATGAAAAGCCAAGTTGTAGGCACTTCAAGTCAAGTATTTTGTGGTGAAATAACTGCTGCAGGTAGGGTTAATGGTGGATCAAAGTTAGCAGGACTTTACTGTAGTGCATTTTTTCCTTGCCAAAAATCAACAGATACAGAACCTTAGCTAATGTCAGTTTATGACAAATACTCAGGTGATCTACGCTACGCAGACTCTATCGCAACAGTGCACAGTGCTCCTAGTTAAGGATTCTTTCCTGTAAAAGCTGAGTAAATCATTTATTTTTTTGTTTGTTTGTTTGTTTATTTTTAAATAACGTGTTTCAGAACAAAACCAAGGATAGCAGAATTTATTTTGCACAATACCTGACAGCAAGGCAAGCGGCTATGTAAGGTGTTCTGCATATGTGGGCTTCCTGTTTGGCCATCAGCTAGAAGTCCTCAGTGCTGCCTATTTGTTGGTAACTAGCAGACTCCTTGCTCAGTCAGGTGGCCTTAATTTATTCGTGGAAGAAAGGCTTAGATATTACCACATCTTTATTCCTTCCCTGCAGCATGAGTGTGATCTACAAGAGAGAAACACAGTACAGCCTTAGGTACAGAGCAGCTGGAAATAAAATGCTGCAGATACGGTTGGAATAATTCTTCTATATTCTGCCTGAATCTGAGAAAATGAACTCAGTCTTCTGTTAGTAACAGTGCTTACCAAATGTTACGATACACAAAACATCAGCAGAGGAAAGAATCAGTGACCAATCAGTGTGCCTAACAATCATTATTTCCATGGTACCAGTAATGAAGGTGCTGTAAATAGAAATATTCTATGTAATCAACTGTGTATGTCATACAGCCTTGGCAAAGCAGCTGAGCTATTGTAACAAAACGTTCAGAGTCAAAGGTGGGGAAAATAGGAACAGACTGATATCAAATTCTAACCAGATCAGACAATACTCACCAGTGTTTCTGCTTAGGTTTCCATGCAGTTCACATGGTTCTTCTTGTATACATTTACATAACTATTTAGTATCGTACTTAACTGATGTGTTGTCTTGTCATACAAAAGTCAAGTAAAACTTGTTCAGCTCTATCATAGTTTGACATGGAGATTAGCTGCTATTTTGATTTTTATTAAAATTTAAAAAAATAATAAAAAATTGTCTGAGGCAAACGTTGCCTTCCAAGAGCACTTCACAATTCTTGACATTGCCAGACTGGTATAGTTACCCAGTGGCAATGTCTGTGTCCAACAAAGACAGCTCTGTATATTGTTAAACAAAAAAAGAATTTGCATTGCACATTGAACAGAGTTACCACAGGCTGTACTTGGAATAGTTTTTCCTATTTTCATATCCAAAGCAAACATTTGCCCTGAATTTTAGTTAAACAGAAATTCAGTGAAATACATTTCCTTTCTATATAGATATGAATTTATGAAAAAATGATATAGTGGAACATTTGTTTAGTAACGTATTTGTTTCCGATTGTAATTTGCAGAGCAACTTTGGGAAACTGAAACATTGTACTGGTATGTCCACGTGGATCAAGAGTTACAAAACAGCATTTAATGGTATAGAAATTGTGGTCCTGTTTTATAGAAATAAGTGGGTTTATTAAATTTTTTATTATCTTAAGCTTTAAATTCTTCATTTCTAAGTTTTCAATTTGCATTTTTTAATATGTAATAAAACAAGTAAATGTTGGAAATTTAAGAGAACTAGAAACAAACCAACTTAAATGTACAAATGGCTGTAGTTATTGCATTGTAAGTTATAAAACTGTGTAGGTCCCCGGGACAACTTTTGTCAGTTAACCAGTACAAAATAAAATACATATCTTGAACTTGAGATGATAAACTCTTCGTTATTATATAGTGATTGGTAGCATGCAACTTTGTGAAATATTTTGTAGGAAATATTTACATAGACAAAACCAGACACAAAAGGTTTTTTTGTTTGTTTTTGTTTGAGTTGCAAAATATTATACTCTGTCTATTTAAAATTAATTTATGATGTGGTGTTATCTATCCTGGTTTTTAAAGATTAAGATGAAAAGGACACATATATTGCCTAATGGTTGAGTATACTCGGAACTGCTGAAATGTGTCCTAAGCAGGAAAGAAGCAATTCAAATCCTGCTCTGACTTTCATATCTGAAATGTAGTTTTTGTTCTCTGTGATGGCCTTGAAATTTCCTTGGATTTAGAATAGCCTTTTCATTTCTACAGCATTCTGTTTTGGGTTTTACTTTCCAATGCAATGGAAAAGAATATTGTTTGTTCAGTGAAATGATAAAAGTCTGGAAATCCAGTTACAGGAAATGTGTAGAAATTTAAAAAAAAAAGAAAAAAGAAAAAGAAAAAAAAAAGATTGCAATATAAGGGGAAAAGATGTAAGATATAATAGTAGGGAAAATATATTTTCTATCAGAAGGTTAATAGAAGCTTTTACAGAAAGAGGGAATATTATCATTTCTCATGCTATTCATATGGAAGTTTCTGCCTTCTATGTGGAGGCGATAGTGATATTCTTTCTGATTGACAGGTTGGCACCTCTGTGCTTGCTCCATCCACATTTTTCACGATAAATTAATGTAACCATAGCTGTACAGTAGGGCTCATAGAGTGAACTATAACTAATGTAATGCTGCAACTTTTAATGCCAGGATGACCTTCAGTTTACTTTTGATTTTAAAAAATTAGTAACTTGATAACTTGTTTAAGCCATTTACCATATTAAAGTGTTAACAGAAGGATTATGTTACAAAATATAACCTCACTTATGCAACGTGACCTCACCTACAAAGGCTGCTTGTGCTAGTTAGGTTGCAAATACCGAAGTACAGCTGTTTGTAAAATATGGACCAGTCCTCATCAGGCTGGGAACAATGCCCAGGAGCCTGGGCCCTCATTTTGATACCAACCTTATTGCTCAGCGTGCCATGCCAGTGTCAAGAGTTGCGCTGCCAGTTCTGCTATAGCTGGATTCATCATCACCATCAGGTATAGATTGCATCAACCCTTCTGAGGGCTGTTTCCTTTCTCTGATGGAAGATGTGCAGCCACATAGGTTATTGCAAATTTCTCTCTACGTTAGGAAATCTACGTTTGAAAATGGCAGGCACTGATATTTTACCTTGGAAGTAATGATAATCGCTATACTTACCTCTTTAAAAATTCCAGTCTTCACTTTTACTCAGTTTTCCTTTGCTTGCTGTGTGTGCAGTGAGTCTGAAAGGGATATACAGTATTCAGACTATTTTTATCCATTACGTTTTTTTTTAATTATTATTATTTTTAGTATAATTAAGCATCCTGTGGAAAGAAACAAAAAAGCAATTGCCTTTTGCCTTCAGGCATAAATGCATCTAAATATGCAACGTAAAATGCGTGCATGAGATTCTTAACATCATGTAGCTTTTCCATATCCATAATTAAGCTAGAAAATTCTTAATTCTTGTGTGATCTGCATATTTCTCATGTTAGAAAGGCAAGAGGACTATCACTGACTCTGTATCTTTCATTCTGAGGTGCATGGCTTAAATCCGTATTGGGTTTTAATCTGTTTCCTGTGGAGTTCTTGAAAATCCCTTTCATGCAATATAATGGCAATTGAGTGACAAACTGACAAAAGGTAAAGCAAAAATCCTATATTTCATGACTGGAGTCAATGTGCAAGCAGACTCTGGGTGACAGGGCTTTGTTTCAGAAGTGTCTTTCCATGAAGCTCCATATTTGTTTTGATTATCATTATTTGCTGTAGAAGAAACAGTGGAGAAGAGTGGTTTTTTTTCTCAGCATTTGTAAACCAAATTATACAGTTACTTGATTTCAAGAGTATTTTGTAAATCAATGAAAACAAGTTATTGATAAAAGTTTTGAGTAGACTGGCTTGCTAGCTGAGTTGTTATTCCATCAGCTGTGAATAAGAAATAAGAGTAATCTAGCATTTTGTTCCCCCCCCCCCAGTCCACAGGTATGGCTCTGTGTGCTATACCAGTGGATAGGTTAAGTCCATTTTATTAGTTATTGCCCTATTGGTTTTCAGCCCTGTGGTCTGACTGTTAAAGGGTTAATTAACTTGATCCTTTGTAAACAACTTTAAAAAAATGAAAACTGATGTTTTGTGACTTTTGTAATCTATTGAATGTTTCCATTTGCATGATGTTCTGTATCTAACTGACCATACAGATTGCTGTGTTCCTTTCAAAAGAGTTTTAACATTGGTGGAGATTGTGACAAACACAAATTTGTATACAGTATGGTTTCTGCTGTGATAACTCAGCTAATCCTATTTGAATTGACATTATGTTGTCCTGCCTTCTTGGGTTAAATGACAAAGTGTTTCTAGATGGTGAAGAATATGAAAGCATATATGTTCATTTGCTAAAGACTGAATAATGGAAACTCTTCTTGTTGCTTCTTTATGCTAAAAGCAAAAAAAAAAAGAAAAAAAAAAAAGAAAAAACAAGAAAAAAGAAAAAAAAGTTAATTATTGTTTCAAAAAATGCATCATTTGTTTTGAAAATTGAAGTAATTCCCATGTTAACTCTTTCCTGTCCTTGTAGACAATCCCAGATTAATGCCTTGTGAGGGATTCATGAAGTCTGTGCTTGTAACATGTGTAATATGATCATGCAGTCAAATGGTTGGGAAAAACACTCTAGTGCCGAAGAAAATAATTAAAAGAAGCCAATATACTGATTCTTACATCTTTATGTTCAAATTGAAATTACAGTGTAATGCATAACTGTTCCAGTGAATAAACTGGCCATTTTTGTTCATTTAATTCCATGCTGTCTGGTCTGCTTGTATTTCTGTCAGTTTGCAGTGTGTTGTCATGGCTTGTGCTTTTATATTTATTTATCTATTAAAGATCTGTAATTGTAAGTTTGAAAGGTATCAGAATGAAAGGAAAAGAAATTGAAACGGGAAATCAAAATTAAAGGCAAGGGGAATCGGAATGAAAGCAAAGGTGTTTCATTTATTTCCTGAGATTGAACCAGATAGTACAGTAAAGACCAATTCCCTAGATAAAGTTACCAATAGATGTGAGCACTCTGAAATGCTCTAACTTCTGTATAAAGTCTCAGTAGAAGAATGCTTTGTAAGATGTAAATCTCCACCCTCAGGAGATGTGTAAGCAAAGTAAGGGCTGAAGTCAGCATAAAATTGGGCTGGGCCTCCCTACGTCCCCAAGGGGCAGCAGGTGTGCAGCTTTTAGGAAGAGGTCAGGAAAAGGCCTGGAGGAAGGATCATGCTCCCAAGTCTGCTTGACCTCTTTAATGTTGGACTCACTGGGAACTACTGGTGGGCTTCATTTTGGGCTGGCTGGTGAGGTGCTTTGGATAGTAACAGGATTTGTGCATAGTGACAGCCCAAGAGCTGCTACTTGCCTGAATCCTTCCTACTCCTCTCTTTCCTTCCTTTTTCTCCTCAAGCAGGGGAAGGTGCATCAGCCCACCACCTTGGCTGTGGTCCTTGCAGGAAGTGCCTTTGGCAAAGGCGTCGCGTGATGATCTCAGCAAAAGTGTGACTGCTCAGGATACAGTTTTCTTCTGCCAGGTGTTCCTCCCCTTCAATATTAGAAAAAAGATTATTTTTTTTGAGCAATGTTGAAACCCAGATTTCAGGAGACTACTAATAAGAACAAAAGTACTAATAATGAAGAGAGACAGGTTAAAGGGCATGACATCCATGTCTTCTAGTAGCCTGTGAATAACATAGAAGAGAAGGTTATATATATAGAATGAAATATGGGGGAAAATTGAGCTAAAATAGGTAATTATAATTATATGTATCTTGGGAAAGAAATGTTTGGAATAAAGCCAGATCTCATCTATTTGTGTATGCTAAAGGCACAGTCACAAGTGCTTTCCTCTCAGTGGAAGGTCTGAGTGATTGCCTGATGGTAGAAAAAAGTCCTAACTTTGCACAAAAATAAGGCTCAATACTACAGCTGACAACTCAGCAGAAGCTTAATAATCCAGTAAAAAAATATTGACCTTTGCAAGAATGATTCCTTCTTGACTGAAGCAGTAAACTAGAAAATACACATTTCACTCATTATTGTTTATAAATTCTTTTATATCATATTGGAGGTATCGAGCTTCAGAAATAAGGCTTGATAACCAGTTTTAGAGAAAAATAAAAATAATTTTTAAATTATTATGATAATTACACATTATAGAGAAAATAGTATTTGTGCTAACGCTCCATGTAAGGGTGGAAGCTTCATCTCCCATAAGTGACTTATAAGGAAATTTGGGAAAAGAATAGACAGAGAGTTGTGGCCATTTAAATGAATTCACAGGATTCCTTACTTAATAGAGAGCTGTCTTATTTTTAAGTTGTGTTCAATGTCATATTGGTTAAGGTATTAAAACTGAGGCTATTTAATGAGATTAGGAACATAATATGGAAAGCCACGCGAGTACAGAGCTCCCTTTGAAGATCAAATTCTGAATGCAGAGAGTGCAGGCCCTATGTTTTGTTTCACCTTACAGAAGCGGTAAAGGCATATGGCAACTGGAGAAAAAGAGCTACTGTGTCTATAGCACCCATCTTCTTTCCATCTACACAAGACTAAAATGCTTTGCTATAGAAATAGGAAACCTCTGTGAGAGACACACAACCTCTGTAAGCTCAAATGGGCCAATGCTGATCCATCCAAGTAAGGTCTTCCTGCAGCAGTACAGCTTGTTAGTGCTCTGAGGTGAAGAGACAGCTCTCCTTCATAGCCTTACAGATGCTGCCAGTGGACCTTAGAACAGAAAAGGTACTCTAGAAGTCAGATGGGTTTGGACCCAGGTCATTCAAAGTTTGATGGGAAACTTGATTCGGTCTGAGTGAATGGACCTGGCATTCAGCTCGTCCCATTGAAATGTGATCTAAAGAGATCCCCAGGTCGGAGCAGAGCTCCACGGGAGTTTAAAGGATTCCATATGGGTGTTGGGTATTCACCTGTTTGGAGCAGATTAGAGGACTGTGGGAACCACATGGAGTATCTTGTGCTGTTCGAAGATGTGACTGACAATTGCTTTTGTAACCAGCTTGTGACTCAAATTGAACCGTGTGAAATTTAAAATTATTATATAATGTTATATAAATGTACTGCATACAAATACCAGCAATCTCAAAGTCCTAAATTGCTGAAAAAGAAAATGCCTCTGTGAAGCTACCACTGCTTTCAAAGGTTCCTGTTATCTAAGCCAAATGCAAATTAGCTCTTTTTATCTTCAGAACACTCTGTGCATATTAATTAATTCCCAAAACATCTTTGCAAAATGGGTACTGTTATCTCTCACCTACAGATAGACAAATTGAGACTTGGAGGATGGAAAACATCATCAACATGCAATAAACTGAGCAAAGTTTCCGTACACTTAACCGTCCATCTTTCCACATGTATCTCTCCTGCACACACATGGACACCAAGTGTTTTAGATGCGGTAGCAAGGTGAGTTATTTAATCTGTCTGTGGTAGCCCATGCTACAGAACCTGCATTGCTCTAGTATTTGAGTTCATTCAGAGCTCGATCCCTGTCCCTGAAGCGCTTGGTAATAATAGCTCCTCACTATAAATAGTGGATGTTTAATATTCACTTTCTCATTTTAGTTTATTTAGGCCTATGTCTTCCTTCTCACTGTGTGCCAGGCCTGTTAGACTAAAAAGGCAATTTGACTCACTAGGCCAAAGATGAAAACACTGCCCAAGATGAAAACACTTTTCCCCCCAACAGTGTCAGCGCCGTAAAATGTAGATGTTCTTTTTCTGGTAGAGAACTTGGATTTCCTTTAAATTGACTGCATTCCTTTAAAGACCCTATTCAAAATCACGAGTACGGAGACGTGACATAGTCTGACCTAAGATTCTAGGACTTCTGAGGTCTCAGTCCATGCCCCCTGCATCTATGAGCTGAGCACCCCTCATCTATGCAGTTATGCTTAGTGCTGTTTGTGCTTGAATATAAAAGCATATTTCAAATCTGTATGGTAGAGGTAAACGAATTTGCAGTGCATAGAGCCTGGATGTATACAGCAAAATTTGCTTGAAGTACTGAGTTCCAAAACGAGACAATGTTAGATCTCTGGAGGTAAGGTCTGTTTGTGACATACAGTTGTCCAAAATTGTATTTTAAAAAATTATGTGCTACTTTTGAGATTTGGGATACAAGAGAGAGTTTAAGTGGAATGGGACCAATGTTTATATCCGTTTCAGAGCTTTTGCTCCAAATAATCACATTTCAAACCAGAAAGATCCGAGGAGTCTGTGGAAATATAATGAATAAAAACAAAGGTGGATGAAGGAAGCTAACTTAGAAGAGTCTGCAAATGCAGCAACAGCTTTGAAGTCTCTCTGTTTCAAGTCACTATAAATTATTAAGAGGCATGCTGAGACTCCTGTGCACGTACCATATGCCTCCTCATTAGGAGAAATCGTAAGTACCTGATAGTTTGGTTTTTACAATAAGGAAAAGAAACAAAGTTAGGGGAGTACTGCAATATTGAAATCATTATATTCTCTTCCAGAGCTGGAACTAATAATTTGCCTTTCTTTTCACAATGTTTGATCAGCCTGTTGCTCTCTAGGGCTTGGTTTTCTAAGGAGAGAACCAAAACATTTGCTTGCTGTTTAGGTAAGCATTTGTAGATGCAACAGCTAATATTTAACGTATGCAGCACTGTAACAGCATATATGGCTCTTTAAATAAGTACTATCCCATACATCATAGCACCAATGAAGAGCTGAGGTTAGGAGGCACTGTGAATAAATGCAAAGCAATGGCAAAGCAAATTTTGTTTCATGGTCCCTGTGATCCTGCTCCTGAAACATGCCAGAGAAACAGCTTAGAGCAGCCACTATTTCTACAAGCTGCTATATTTTCCCCAGGGGTCACTACTGACTTTCCCATCACCTTACTAGGTATGGACCCCTCCGAGAACAGGGAGAAGCGGAAGGGCCCAAAAGAGATGGCAGCTAGGAGCTGGCTGCTGCCACCACCGGCACAATTAGAACAGCTCCCTGGCAGCCTCTGGGAGAAGCTGGCACATATTTTCCTCTCAGACCTCAAGCAACTTTTGGGAGCTCTCAGGATCAACTTTTCTTCTAATATATATATATATATTAGAAGATTTATATATTATATAAAATATATATATTTTTTTCTCAACAGTGAATATATATATATTTTTTTTTGCAAAAGCTAGAGAGACTACTGATATGGAGTGTGGGGATCACCTTGAAGAGCTGGGACCCCTGCCCTGGAAATCAGACCTCGTTCAAATGTCTCAGATGGGGACCTTAGCCTGTGGTGGATTTTTAACTTTTTTCAGAGTGGCTGTCAGGTCTTCCTGCAGAAGGAAAGAAGAAACAGAAGGAGAGTATAACCTTTTCTCAAGCATATCTTGTTTTCTCTCTCCCTTTTACCAACATGACCTTATTGAAGCTCATTTTCAGCTGTAGTTAATTTAAATCAAAACTGAAGTACTTTTGCTAATGATATCTAAATGTCTGGCATTCACTGGATATTGGGAAACATATTTTGTTAAGCTGTGGTGCTGATAAAGAAGAATATTCTGAGACTTCTAAAAGCAATCAGTTTGTTAAAGCAATGCCATTCAGCAAGACTTAACTTACAAAACTGATTAAATAGCAATTACTCCTCTAAGCAGCAATCCTTCAGAAAAACTAAGGGATATATGTGATAGCCTTATCTCAACATGATTACTACAAATTACAAGAATTTGCTTGCAAAAGAGAGCGTGCTTCTGCACAGCAGAAAAAAAGGGGTTAGACAAAATTAACATGGAGGCAGGAAGGTTTCTTCCTTTCATTATCCCAGTGCTACTCTTGCAGAAATACATGCGAGCATTCATCTGGTGGTCTACTCTGTGGTAGAGAAGGAAACCCTGGCTGTAGGGGTTTAATACGGTTCTTAAAGTGGCTGGAAGCCTACAAACCTTGTTGCTGGTTGGTTCCCAACTACTTTTGCTAGGGCCCCAGATGACATCTGTGTTCTGTCTTATACAGCCAAATAGACAAAACAGGAGAGCTGTACGAGGAATGTTATTGACTGGGCTAAAAGAAATTGTCATGGATTTTCTTCTGATGAGTACCTACCCATCCTTTTTTTTTTTTTTTTTTTTTTTTTTTTGTTCCAGCAGCAAATACCTAGGATTTGCCTAAAACTCCCTAGAGTTCTTGTCATAGATTACTTCTGATGTTTAACTCACAATTCACACTACTGGCTCTGCAGCTCCTTCTCACATGGATGCAAAACCACACTTAAGAGACCATGTGTACTGCACTTTTTGGTGGGGAGTGTCCTGGTTTTAGTTAGGATAGAGTTAATTTTCCTCCCAGGAGCTGGTAGGGTGCTATGTTTTGGATTAGCATGAGAAGAGTGCTGATAACATGCTCATGTTTGAACTGTTGCAGAGCAATGCTTACACTATGCCAAGGACTTTTCAGCTCCTCGCTCTGCCCTGCCAGTCGGCAGGCTGGGGGTGCAGCAAGAGCTGGGAGGGGACAGACCCAGGACAGCTGACCCCAACTGGCCAAAGGGGTATTCCATACCATCTGATGGCATGCTGAACAATATATAGGGGTGGCTAGCCAGGGTGGGGGGCCGGCTGCTCGGGGATAGGCTGGGCATTGGTCAGCGGGTGGTGAGCAATTGCATTGTGCATCACTTGTTTTGTACATATTATTATTATTATTTTATTGTCTGGCCTAATAAACTGTCTCTATCTCAACCCACAGGCTTCAGTTTTTATTGTTTCTCTCCCCCATCCCAGAGAGGGAGGGGGGAGGGTGAGTGAATGGCTGTGTGGTGTTTAGCTGCCGGCCGGGTTAAACCACAACAGGAGTTAATAACAAACAACTCAGTGCATCAGCCAGTGAAAGCCAGTATAAAACTGTAAATTCAGTGTCCCCTGTTCCGAATTACACACTGGGTTCTGCACAGGGAGCAAGCACGAGGCTTGAGTCCCTCTCATCTCTGTAAACCATTTCCCAGACTAAGAAACCAGAGTCTACAGCCTCAGGCTGAAATTCACATTATGTCCTTGAATGCTGGATCCTGTGTTTGCCTGCTGATTTAACTGAGGTTAAGTAACTCCCTCGCATTTACTTGCTTGTTCTGTGTATCTGTTGCACACACTGCAGCTGCTTTGTGCATTGTACTGCTGCTGCCATCAGAAGAGACTTTTCATCTGGAATGTGCATGAAGGCCTGAGATGCATGAGATTCTTCTCTAATTAGTATCCTACTGTATCTGTTGGTATATCGGTTCTTGTTTTCATTGTACTTCCCTACTGGCAGAACTGGTTTGTGGGTTATACAATATTTAGTTCACAGAAGATGCAAAATATATGATGATCTATATCCTGACTTAGGCAGGATTTGGCTTGGTTAGCTTTGTATAGAAGTATGTTTTTTTTATATATCATAGGACCCATTTTAATTTTTATTTAGTACTTAACAGAGAATGGCATTTTTCTGTTAGATGTCAATAAACATACTGTACACGCCAGCTCTAAATAAGCTACTCTAAATAAGGTAATGTTGTGTAATTCTTTGAAACACTATACTTTCCTTTTTGTTAGGTGCCGAGTTCATGTGCATTCTTTCTTTAGGGTGTAGATTAGTGCTCCAGAAATTAGTGCTCCACAGAGTTACTGAGAGGGTACAGCACAAGGAAGTACTCAGGGAAGCTAAAGCTAGAGGCCACAACCTGAAGCCAGGAACATAGGCTGAATTCAGGAACAGATTTAAACTGTAACTCAGATGAAAATAAAGATAAGCTCTAGCAGAAATAAAGAAACTTGACCAGATGCAAAAATAGAAAGCAGCGGTCTCAAGCAGTCAAAATCCAGTCTTCTGAAGGTCGTTTCCATTAAGAAAAGAAGAGGTTGCCACAAAGAAGTTTATTGAGAGCCCAGTGTTTTACATACAGAAAAAGTGAAGCATTTTACAAGCTAAAGAAAGATTGACTTCAATGTCCTATTTCCCTGAATGGTCTGGTGATCCAGCAGCACAGAATGAATGGTTTCAAGCCCTTCACTTGCTCTTTCATTTTATTTTTGTCCTGAGGCTGAAGCTTGCCAGCTGTCCTTGCCACCTTTTGCACCTCTCTGGGCTTCCATATGGTTCCTGTTGTACCTCCCACATGCAAATAGGTATAATTAAATGAGTTCTCCAGTACTGCATTTCTCACCACCCTCACAGAAAGATTTAGAGCCAAATGGCCCAGCTATTGCCCACACTTGAATGTGGGTTAGCTGTGGCTTACTGGTTACCTCTCTTGCCATAGAGCAAAGGGGTATGTTACTCTTCCCACACGCTGTCTAGGGTGGGAGGTCCGATGCAGGACTTTTAGTCAAGTAATGTTACATATTTTAAGCAGAATAGGCAGCTTTGTCTGTGTTTAAGCTTATTCAATATTTTCTTTTCTCAGATCTTGTTTCTTATTATAACACTAAACTTTTAATCATTCAGGGTGATGTTTCCCAAGATAACATCTCTGACTTTTTATACTTAGAAAGATGTTGTTCCTTTTCCTGACATTGCCAGAATTCTGTCTGTCTCTCCCCAGAGATGGAGAACATGGGAGATTGGGAGCAGGGTGTTAAAAAAGGGAAGGGCATGCCAGAAGGGAGGCTGGCTGTTACCATGTGGTAGCAGGCAGAACATACGTGTTGCTGGTGGACAGCAGTTCAGAGCCAGCTTCAGCCAGCTGGCCCCCGTCTGTGCTGTGGCTGAGGGGGAAAGGGACAATTACCTACTCTGAGAGGCCTGTGCTGCACCACAATGTACAAATGCTCTAAAATTACCACAAATCCACTGACTGCATGACTTCCTTCTATCACAGACTGTCACCTCACTGTATTACATACCTCAGCATCCTTCTGAAGAAGGATTTGCCCAAGAAAATGAGTTTTTGCAGCCAATCTCCTGATGCTACGGCACAGAGTTACCAGGATTCTCTGAGGTATTCTCTTCTGTTCTGAGGTATTTTCTTTATTTTCCCAAGTCACATTGCAATAATTTACCATTCACTGATAACATCATACAAAACAAAGTTAATGTAGTTCATACCATTTGGGTAGGATTTATGGGGTGTACATGTTTGACCTTGTTTCTTTAGCTGTTTTCCTTCCAGGAGCAGAACTCCATGTTTGAAGGGGCAAGTACAAAATATAATAACAAGTGATAATTATGCCTGGCTAACAATTGGCAGTTGAGCAATCAGGTAGTAATTTCATTTGATGTCAGTTTAGTTATCATATATAACACAAACAGAGAAAGGTCTTCTATCTTCAGTCTCACTTTCCCATAAATTACCATTTTGTATTCTATTACTGTACTGGCATCTTGGACAACTTTGAACAAATAACTTCTCCCTGTAATACTTCATTTTCCTCCCCTGTCAAATGAGGCTCATACTTGCCTGCTCAGTGAAGTGCTTTGGGAATTACTAATGAGAAATTCTCTGACTTTCTTCTCTCTTCATGCTTAAATACTGAAGATTACTCAGTATGAATCCAGAGGAAGAATTAAGTGTGTGCCAGTCTTCTGGAACAAGATACTTATCTGAACAAGTTAATGATTGATCATTAGTACATATCCATTAACTGTACATAGCTAGTTTACAAGAATCTGTAGCTCTCCTGGTGCAATGAAGTCAGCTGCTTCTGCTCTTCGTAACACAGGTATAGTCATTTCCATATGCCCAGCCCAGGTCAGGTGACTGAAGTCAGGAAATAAATCAGTCTTTTACCTCTGAGTCACAGCTTCTTTGTATGTTTGCAAAAGGAAACCCCAATGTTTGCAAGAACACAAAATCCAGGAGGTGATCTGACTACCTCATTTTTGTTGGACATGAAAGAGGGGGCTGCAAGATATCGACCTTCTGTTGGAAGAGAATGATTTCACTGAGATCAAAAGAGGAAGAACGTAAGCTGCCTGACAGATTCAAAGGCTCTCATCCTGCATACAACAGTCTGCGATTTTTCAGTTGCATGGTGGCAGAAGTGCAGACGTTCTGCCTGCTAACATCGTGTTCCAGCTAAGCAGATAAATAGGGGCTTTCCGACACTGTTGTGAACCTAACCACAGCTCTCACACCGGCATAGCCTTCTGCTCTCACACCAGCATAGCCTTCTGATTGCCTGTCTCGGCCTTAATTCAAATTTACCAGGGGAGGCAAAAGCTTTGGCCTGAATGAGCTGTTTTAGATGGAATTACTATGATTGCAAGTATTGTAGCTCTGTCCCTGGCATCAAAACTCACTTTTAAGTGGTAGGATTGAGATGTCTTTGAGAATTTTCAAGAGGTCCCAGTTGACTGGAAGCTGGCAAATGTGGTTCCAATTTTCAAGAAGGGCTAGAAAGAAGATCCTGGCAATTAAGGGCCTGTCAGTCTCACTTCAATGCCTGGTAAATTTATGGAGATTATTCTGAGATTTATTGAAAAACACCTGAAGGACAATGCAGACATTGGTAACAGCCAACATGGTTTCACAAGGGGAAGGTCGTGTTTAACAAACTTAATTTCCTTTTATGACAAGATCACCCCTCTAGTTGACCAAAGGAAGCCAGTTAATGGCTTCTTTCCGGATTTCAGTAAAGCTTTCAATACTGTCTCTCAGACTACCCTTCTTGACAGAATGAACAGAATACACTTAGATAAAAGCATAACATGGGTGAACAACTGGCTGATGGCTGGGGCCGGACAGTTTTTGTAAATGGGGTTACATTGTGATGGCAACCTGTCACTAGTGGGGTTCCCCAGAGCTCCATTTTAGGACCAGTCCTCTTCTTTGTTTTCACAAGCAATTTGGATGTAGGACTTGAGGGGTTTTTTAATAAGTTCACAAATGATATCAAAGTGGGTGGAGCTGTTGACTCACTCCATTGAGGGTGGTGAGGCCTTGCAGAGAGATTTGGATAAATTAGAGAGCTGGGCAATCACCAGCAATATGAAATTTTGCAAGAGCTAGTGCCAGATTGTGCACTTGGGAAGAGGCAACCCTGGCTATATGTACAGATTATGGGACGAGGTGCTGGAGATCAGCCCCGTAGAAAGGGATCTGGGGCTTTTGGTGGACAGCAAGCTGAACACGAGCCAGCAGTGTGCCTTGGTGGTCAGGAGGGCCAACCATACTGTCAGGTGCATCAGGCACAGCACTGCTAGCCGGTCGAGGGAAGGGATGGTCCCACTCTGCTCTGAGCTTTCGAGGCCTCACCCTGAGTACAGTTTATAGTCTGGGGTACCACAATATAAGAAGAGCATAAAAATAGTGTCCAAAGGAGGGCTACAAAGATGGTGAGGGGTCTGGAGGGCAAGATGTATGAGGAGCGGCTGAGGTCCCTTGGTTTGTCCAGCCCAGAGCAGAGCAGGCTGAGGGGAGGCCTCATGGCGGCCTGCAGCTCCCTCACGAGGGGAGCGGAGGGGCAGGCGCTGAGCTCTGCTCTCTGGGGACAGCGACAGGACCCGAGGGGACGGCATGGAGCTGGGACAGGGAGGGTCAGGCTGGGGGTTAGGGAAAGGTTCTGCACCCAGAGGGTGGTCGGGCACTGGGACAGGCTCCCCAGGGCAGTGGTCACAGCCCCAAGCCTGCCGGAGTTCAGGAAGCATTTGGACAGGGCTCTCAGACACATGGTCTGTTTTTTGGGTGGTCCTGTGTGGAGCCAGGAGTTGGATTCAGTGGTCCTTGTGGGTCCCTTCCAGGTCAGAATATTCTGCAATTCTCTAATTTTCTCGTTAGAAGGGGGGTAACACCTTATGGCCAATTTCTTTCACATACACCAACAAATCCCACAGGAATTGGATTTCTTCTAGGCAAGGCATTTCAGAGGTGCTCAATGACAGAGGGCAGCACAGGGCGAGGAGGAACAAACAGCCGTGCTGTCGGTGAGGGGAACACCTATTGAAATGGACACCGTGCAGGTGGCTAAACCCCTCAGCCGTGACAGCGGGGCCGCTGCCTGGGCCGGCCCCAGCTGGCAGCGGCTGCGCTCCCGCGGCGCCCACTTCCCCGCGGGGAACTCGCTCCTCCGGCCGGCCGGTGGGCGGGCGGGCGGCTCGGGGAAGTTCCCGCACGGCCTCGGCCAGGCTGGGCGGCGGCCGCGGGCTCTCTGTGCAGCCGGGGGGGTCGACGGCTGTCGGGCAGGTACCGCGGGCAGGGCAGGGCAGGGCAGGCAGGCAGGCAGGGGAGGGGCGGGGAGCGGCGGGCAGGTAAGGGGCCGGCTCAGGAGGCGGCCGCAGCCGCGGTGCGGGCGGGGGACGGGGGCGCTGCCGCTGCCCTGGGGGCTATGCCGGTCCCGCCGGACCCCCAGCGGAAGGGGCGCTGAGAACCCGTCGGCTTCTCCCTCACTTTGCCTCTCTCTGTCTCTCCCCCGCCCCGAGGATGAGCGGAGCCGAGGGCATAAACTTCAGGCGGGCGGCCATCCGCAGGAAATCCACCCCGGGCTTCGCCGTCGTCTCCAGCGGAGCAGCGCGCACCTGCCCCGCCGGCCCCCCGCGGGGGGAGGCCGCCCGGTGGCCGCCGGCAGGTAACGGCCCCTATCGGCCCCTATCAGCTCCCCACGGCCCATATCGGCCCCTCCGCGAAGCCCTTCGCCCCGGGGACACGGCTGGGGGTGCCCGGCAGTGCGGCTTGCTCGTACCCCCTGCCCCTGGCCGGGCCGGGCTTGCCGCGGTGGTGAACCTCCTTGGTGCTCGTAGCCGCTGTCGGGCTGCGGGAGAGCACTGTCGCGACCCACTGTCACGAACGGGACGGCTACCGCAGCTGTGGCTGCCCCTCCCTCTCCTCCTCTCTCCTCGCCCCTTTCAGCAGCGCACCTGTGCCAGGAGCGTTTCACCTGTCACGCTTCACAAGGCAGCCGCATCAGCTTAACGCAGCGCGGTTAAAAGCGACGATAAGCTCAGGCTGGTTGCAGGTGTTGCATTGGACTTGCTGTAAAAGTAACTTGTCTTAAAATCCACGCAAGAATTGCAGAAAGTTTTTGCTCATGAGCAGATTAGTGCACACCCCCATATATATATATATTTATATACAGAAAGTGATCCTGCGATGTGATGGCAGTGAGCGCTCCAGCAGGCGGGACGTGCGGTGCTTGTGTCACAGCAGATTGGCTTTATGGATGTGGAAGGCCAAAGTGGACAAAACAAAGTCTGAGATCTCCAACGCACACGTGCTGTATTGCTGGGAATGACAATGTATGAAATATACAGAACAGGATGTGGGGGGATGTCTTTTCAGGAATTCCCTGGCAAGAGGCGTGTTTAATTTTGAAAGTATGCACAAATAAGAACAGACTGTCATGGTGCTGTTCATAGTGTGCTTTATTTTAGCATTAATGTGTAATGATTTTGGCCATGTGCATAAATCCACTTTTTTAATATATATATATAGGTGGTCGTGTTGTTTTTTTTTTTTTTTTCAAAGGCTTTACCTGCATATTTACATCTGGACATAGGAATTAGCAGCTGTATTTGTAGCTGGAAGACTTAAAGGATTTCACCATCCTGTAACATTGATCAGTTTGAATAGGAACCCTGTGTTTTGTGTTAATTTTTACTTTAATTTCATCAAGCTTCTGCTGGTGCTTGTCATTACTCCAGAGTTCTGAGTAATTTCATGCTCAACTACAGTCCTTTATTGTTGCTCTTTTCAGCCATGCACACGTTAAATCCACAGGTGACTGGTATTTATTCAGTGTACACACAATGCATAGTTTGTCAGTGTTCGAACAAAGTTCTTGTGATTTCTGGATGTCAGCAAGGTGCTGAGGACCACAACAGGAGCACAACACTTTTTATCAGGTGGCTTTGCATTACAGTAATGAATATCATAGTACTTCCTTGCATCATGATTGCTAATATGATTGCTAACGTGAAAAAAGTAACAAAATGAAGATGAGGAAATGAAGGTCTTAGTGGGTCTTTAGCTGCTTACCTGCTCCTCTGGTTGGCAGTGACTACTGCGGAATGTGCTCCAGCATTCTGTAATTCTAGTTTCATGGCCTTGTTTCCAGCCTAGTTTCATAGCCTCTTTGTGGTCAGAATGCAACCTGCTGCTGATAAAAGGTGATTTATGATTCTTGCCTTGATTCTGCAAGTACAAACTTTAATCCTCAGGTACAACATAAAGCTGGGTATGCTCTTTCTCCTATTAAAAAAAATAAAATCCAGTGCTTACGTTTTCTTTTCCAGCTTACAAAACACTAACTGGATTTTAAGGGGCCTTGTAAAGCCGGAGCATACCTTTGGCCCAGTTGAAATCCTTTCTGGAGGGGAGGAGGAGTTACTATAGACCTCAGATCTCCAGTCGCTGCCAGGTGTTGTGAAATACAGTAGTTCTTTATGTTTTGCCTGAGGACTGGACTCTTACAGTTGTCTCAGGTCAGCATCTAATAAAAAAAGTGAAGAAACTAGGTGTATCACATGAGTTATTGTAGTGTGTAAATACATTGAAAGAAAATCTGGATTTTGTACATGGCAAGTTTATCAGAAGTCTTCTTAGATTGACAGTGTGTTAATTAGTGAGAAGACTTAAGACCTAGTGCAATTGCCTTACACTTAAGAATGTCCTCACAGCCTGTGAGTGATGTTGGCCTGGTGAAGAAGGGAATATTGCAGATTTTCTGTGCTGGGAGATAAGATCTGGAAGTATTTCCATTCACAGTGGTGTTTGAAAATGCCTTTAATGGTGAAATGGGCTACTTAAGTTGTATGCTAGGGCATCAGTCTTTTATTGTGTCTTGCAATCTAAGTGTCCAACTTCTAATGGAAATATATTTCTGCTCTTCAATATACTGTTGTCCAAATAATTCAGGTTCATTGTCATAAGCAAAATTGCAATTGAATTCTGTTAGCATTGAAGTTTGAAAAAGATTGGTGTGTTTAACTACCTATAGGACCTTTTCAAATTTTACACTAATTTAAGGGCTTGTACAAAAGAGTACTTGAATCTTCAGAGATACTTCGAAATGGTTGAGAAATGTCAGGTTGATATCTGGAGACAGTATAGAGAAGAGCTTTTGGTGGAGTTAGCATGATTAATAATTCATTTTTGGTAGGAATAACCATCAGGGATTTGTGTTTTTTTTTCCATGCCGAGTTAGAATTCATAGTTGGAAAAGATCTTCAAATGCAAGTATGTGTTTTAACTCAAAACTAGCTTTCTGCCAAGAAGTAGGTGTAAGCTATTGCTTGCTTGTTCAGCACCTTTTGCAAGCCAACAGCTCTGCAAAGTGTGAGCGTAGCACTACTTTGATACCGCATTGGATTAAACTGTCCTGGAAGGTTGTATATGCACTGATTTCACTTGATTTATCTGTGCAGTGAAAACAGTTCTGAACGCAAGAACATAGTAACTTGCTTTCATAGAAATAAATAGCTTTTTTTTTTTTTTTTTTCTGTTACTGGTATATTCACCTCTATCCTTGCTACACATAGACTATGTTAAATTCCTTTTGAACTTCAAATCTTGCACTGGTTCCTTGGCTTTGTTCACTTAAATGCAAATTTACACCCTTTCTGGACTGTTTGTCCCATTCCCTTTTGCCTAAATATGCCTGCTGGCATTGTACTGTACGTTGGTGTTCTCAGACATTACAGCGTGGTTCTTGGGGAGCTGAGGTAATTTGCATTCAGGACAGCACTCACTGCAGCAAGGTATCTGCATAACACTGACAGGCAAAAAATATATTAAAAATTCCTGCTGCTGGTGTTATATCCCTGCCTGTTAAATTGATACGATTTTATGGGATTATGTTAACAAAACTTCTTTAGTCCTTTGGGCTTCCTTCTTGCAGTATGAGATAGCTAAATAAGACTCTAGTAGCATCCTGTTCTAGTCTGTGAAAACTGCCTTCCTGGTTGATTTTGATTGTTGCTGGTTTTCTTTAGTTTAATTTCTGAAAATAAAGTAATTAACTTTGGACTATCATTCTCCTTGCTCCTGCCTTTATGTTACCCGCTGTATGATGTTGACTGGTCTGCAGTGACTGAAAATCTGCTTTCTGTTGCATTCAGGGAAAACACGTATGATCATTAGGGATAATCTAAGCAGTGGTTGGGATCTCTAGATGCATTAGAGGCCATTGCAAAAGAACTGATTGCCTTGTATGCTTTCCTGGTGAATGCAGGGTTCTTGAAGTCTTTCTAAAGTTGAAATATCTCAAGGAGAGCTGATACCTCCCAATATTGAGGGAGGAGGGTGAACATAGAGGAATTGGCTTCTAAATATTCAATTCCCTTCAAAAAATAAGGGAATGTAAAGTATAGAACTTGCACAGAAATACATTAGCTATTAAATTTCCCTGTTTGCTGTTATTAGACAACTTCCTGTTTCTGTGGGCCAAATTAATCCCGTGTGCCTCCTATTGAAGCAAATGTGTTGTGTGGAAGGTGGCAGGAAATGAAATTTAGTTTCCAGAATATAGTTGTACAGTTTTCTGAGTCTTTTTTTTCCTTTTCTTCTCCTCCAAATATTTGGGATCAAGGCAATCCCTCTGAGTGCACGGTTCAGTTTACAGACTATCAGGAAAGTTGCTTGTCTGTATATTTTGGGTTGTCTTGGTGTCTGTTTAGCCTTCACCAGGCAACATCTCCTTTAACCAGTAATGTTTGATGACCTTGTAATACTGACTTCCTGGAGATTAGGATGGTGATTCCCCTGAATAAATTAAATTTCTTATTCACAGCTGCTTGACTTGCTAATGGTTTGAACCACAGAGGGTTTCAAAGAAGAATTTGACAGGAGTTTGCTAATAATATAAATCTGCTCCTTGCTGGAAAGGCTTCTCTGGAGCATACCACCCAAAACAAAGGTGCTGGTAAACACTATTCCTGAAGTGCTTTTAGGGATAGCTAAATTAGGAAGGCAATAGCATGTGTACATGATCCAGATTAGTTTGTTATACAGAAATCACAGCATCAGGCTACTTTTGCAGATATATATAAAAAAATGTTTTGGAGATTTCTGAATTGGAGGAGAACCTGCTTAGGGACTGTAATTTTTGGGCAACCAGTAAAGCAAAAATACTGAAAAAGCAAGCTGTTCATACAGGAAAATAATGTTTTGCCCTTTGGTTGTTTGGTCCCTTGTCTGTCAATATCTATGCTTCTTAAAACTGCAGTTGTCAGACTTTTCACCCACTTCTTAACTCATGGTGACGAGCTATCTCATTTCCCAGCATTTCAGTCAAAATCCCATTCTGGGCAGTATTTTTATTTGATGCTGTTTGTCAGTATGTGCTGAGTACAGTGCGAGCTATGATAAAGCATTTTAACTGCTGTATTTAGTACTGTTATGTCTTAAAGAAATGTTAAGTATTTGCTGTAGAAGACAAATTATCTTCCCGGCATGATGTATTTGTCAGAGGGAAAGGAAGGAAAAATATGAAGCAAATTATTTTAAAATAAGGTACTCTTTTTTTTTTTTTTTTCTCCCTCCTATTTATCTTAATGGTGGGTAGATTTTCTTTGGAACAGTATTATCAATTCAATACTTTAACCCAATTACTGACTACAAATCTTGTAGCTGACACTCCTCTGTGAGGTGAAAAATGGCGTTCTCTCCCAGTGTGGGACACTGCATATAGTATTTCTCTTGAATATAAGTCAATCTAGGATGTATAATTGCACTTAGATGATCATAATGATCCCTTCCATCATGTGAAATCTAGAATTAAGCTTTGCCTTGAGCTCTTGGTGGTAGAAGCATTTTAATCAAATGTGTAGCTGTGGACGTCTTGATATATTCAGGCCATTATCAACAAACTTACATGCTTCTGACAAGGGGAAACAGAATTCTGCTCAGAGAGGGTACCCCAGAGCTACAGTTCTGTCAATCACCCAAGCAAATAGAAAGGAAATTGAAAAAGGATTTTTTAATGTTTTGTTGAAGTAGTTGCTTTGGAAGTAGCATTTTAATACAGGTAGCTTCAGCAGAAGAAACTACTTCGGAAATTAGTGTGGAGAAGGGAGGTTGGGGCTTTGTTGAAATGTTGATGAATGAATTAGAAATCAGACGTGTTGTCTCAGTATACAAATAAACAACAGTAAGGCAATAACAGAAGATACAGAGAAATGAGTAAAGGCAGAAGCGTGCCTACCAATTGCTACAGTAGTTTGCAAAGCAAGATAAGTAAAGAAAGATGTATATATTTTTAATGAGTTTCAGAACAATTTGCCTCTGATTACACAGAACCTGATAAAATGGAGTTTAAAATGGATTAAAATTGGAGGCAAAAGACAGGGAGTTGAAGCTAGGGCAGAGTGATGAGAAAGTGTTAGTTACGAAGTATTAATGCTAAGCGTCTCACTGATCTTAATATAAAATATGCTAAATAGTCTGGAAAGGAGGGAAAATGTGGTGGAACTCTAATCTGAGACATTAAATCCTGTGATTTATTCCTGGCTTCTGTATAAATGTTGTCTTGAAGCATAGATGATAATGCATCAGATTTACAGGTCTAGCCTGTATCTCCTTATGGATAAGTACAGGCATGTGGCCCCCTCTCAAATAGATGCCAGTGTACCCAGAGATAGGTGAATATTGGAGAGAGAAACTGTTGACTAGCAATTAAAAGTAATTCTGACTGATTCAGAGGCTTGATTTCTTCTAGCTTTTAAAAATATTTGGCTTCTCCTCAGTGGAGTGTGTGAAGTTTCCATGTCAGGCTTTTGATTCTGTTAGTCACCATCATGACCGAGTCCTCCTGGTCAGTATTTTCAGCTATACTCAGCCTTGTAGCTATATAATTATGTGGTAACTACATCTAGCTACAGACTTGAAACCTACAGAGTCTGAGGTGTCTCTGAGTGCTATCTGTGGTGCTGCGATACCAGGCCCGCCCCAGGGTTGCTGTGGGCAGTTGTCGTAGTTTAGAGGTGAACCTCTACCCTCTCACTTGTGTTAGAGTGGCATGCTTTCTCTGGACCAGCTGGATTTTTGATGGAGCTTCTGTGTGATCTCTTCAAGGACCTTGCAGCGCTTGAAACACAAGTCAGTGGAGAATTTTCTAAGGAGGTAGAAGGTGTCCCTGCCCATGGCAGTAGGATTGGAACTAGGTGATCTTTAAGGTCCCTTCCAAACCAAACCATTCTATGATGTGTGATCTTTTGGTACATCTTCTGTTTCTATGAAGTGAGAGATACCAAGATCTGGGCAAAACTGGAGACCTGAGAGGAGATCATGGTGATAGTACCCAGTGACTTCTGGAGGTAGAAGAGGGAGAGACAGAATGCAGAGCCCCCTGCTGCTGGTTCTGATTAAGGATTCTGACCGACTGGGAAGTGTCAATTCTTTAAGCTCCAGCCCATATGCAAGAGAAGGGTGACTTTTTCCCATTTGCTTCATGATTATATTGCTAACCTTTATTTTCCTTCTGGGCCGAGTCATTCAGTCGCTAATGCTATTTCAGTCTCCTAAGTTCTCTTCCTCCATGGAAAACTGTTTTTTAAATCAAAAAAACAAAGTTTGAGTCTACAAGAGATTCAAAAAAAACAACACACCTATAAATGACCAAAATTGTAAAATTGTTAAATAATATTTGAAGATAAGACTCTCTTTAAATGTTTTGTCTGTATCAGAAGGACTTGATGTTAACTTCTTGCAGTGAGTAATCAGTGAATAAACTATTTTTCCTCTTTGTGCTTACGTACTGTAGTTCACTGTATTGTCTATGGTACTTCAGTTTCTAAGTTGAATATTAATATGCACATTATTTGTGTTAACATCAGTAATTGAGTTAGGAAATGAAACTTAATGGCTAATTACATTCATCTTCAGAACTGGAGATTTGAGAATCAAAACAAAGTCACTGATACAGGAAGCATAAATTGTCTTTGATAGAGCTGAAACCACCTTTTTTTATTATTATTAATTTTTTCAGTTATATATGCAATTATACTGCTAGACCTTCTTGAGAAGACTCTTGCCAAAACACCCCTATTTTAATACAGGCATAGTTTACATTCCTTTTTATTCAGTCTAACACTAACTCTGGTCATTAAAAAATCCCATTCCCTCTCTGAGGGTAGAATTCTCATAGGTGAATGCTTACCTATTGTAGCAGTTCTATCGTATTCAAGAAAGTTATGTGGGAAGAAAGATACCTGGGGATGGTTTTCAAGAGTTAGGGGTCCTTTTAATTTGCTCTTTCAAGAAAGAGGGCTTTTATCTCTCTAAAAGAAAAGCTTAGAAATTCTCAGGTGAAAATATGATTCCAGGGCAGTCCTTATAAAATATGAGATTTTGTGGTATAAACAATAAAGTCATACAGCATTTATGTTTTGGCTTATTTTGCTTCTAAATGTATAACTGTGAATTAAGATGCATTTTAAATTTTACAGTAGTTAAGTTGCATCTACTTAGCAGTAAAAATAGCTGTTCCTGTTAGAAACTGGAACAGCTATTCCTGTTCATTACTGCAGAAGTTTTAAGTTGATTTTCATCAAGTTCTCCTGGTTATCTGGACCAACTGTTCCTGTGTAATTACCTTTATGCTTTCTTGAGTAACGAGCGATTATGCAGTAAACAGTGTTCTTTATAATTTATTAATGTACATCTGATCCAGCGGACAAATATGCTCACCAGGCGTACAAGTGAAGGGCATGCTAACGACCGAGCTGGCTGTTCACTCGCTGTTCAGGGATTGCCGCACCAGGTCAGGGAGCAGAGCTAATGGCAATAGGACTCTGTGGGGGCTTTTGTGGTTGGGTTGAATGGAAGGGTGTAAGCAAGTCAAAACACAGCAGTCCAAGGTTGTGCACATAACTTATTTCTAAACTTCCTTATATCTTTCCCTGGACCTGTGTCAAACCTAAAGGATATCTTCAGAATAACTCTGCTGACATGCAGTCAAAGGAGGGAGTTCAAAGTCCATCCTGTCTGCTCTGTGTAGCCAGCAAGAAACCTAGCTGATGTTGGCACGGGCTGCCCTTGGCATTCAGCCTCAGAGTTGAGAACCATCCCTTTCCCTTTAAGTATTTATCTTTCTTACTGTCTATAAGAGCTCACTGCTTGTGCACAGGATATACTAAAAGACTTTTGATGATAAGAATGAGAATATTTGCATTCAGTGTATTAATAGGGAAGTTGAAACTTAGAAACCCAGATGAACTAGTTGACTCTTATGAGGGTTTTGGTACTGCTTAAATAACCAAGTGTCCGTTGACCGTAAAACTAGGAAGTGATAATTCCACACAATAAGTGCTTACTTTTAACGGTATAATCTCTGTTTTTCTTACATGGCTGATACCGTGTATTTAACTAGGTTTATATGGGGTTACTTTGGTTGTTTTCAGCAAATGCAGTTGAACTGCAACAGAAATGTAGGTTTATCATTTTAAACTCTGAATACTAGCTGTATTTTGAAATGTGGTACATAACGTGAATTTTTAGGTCCATGAATATTGTTTCCTCTTTATTTCCTAAATGCCATTCAGCAGTTGAGCTGGACTGGATCCTGAGGAAAACTACTCTTAGTTGTTTTTTTTTTTCTTGTAGCTTACTAAAAATGTTGAGATATGAAGGTGATAGGTCTTAAATGAAAAAGATTAAATGGTTTCACTGTGTATATTTTATGATTTGCTGATTTAAGAATTTACATCATTTAGAAAACCAAAGATTATTTCTAAGGATGTCCCATGCATCCCCAATTGTCAGATTATTTTTTTTCTGCATGTGGTTAAGCAGTGATGTTTAAAGGCATTTGCTCAGCCCTTAATTGATTGCTTCTGCTTAGGTCAAGGCGACATGTTCAGCATTCATGTGAAATAGCATGCGGTATTTCAGAACTGTGAGCCCAGCTGAGATCCTCTGATATAACACATCACAAAGCCTTCATAGTCTTCTAAAATTTCTTGGGTACAAATAGTTTAGACTCTTATCCTTTAAAATCTGTAATTTTCATTATGGTTTTGTGAGAGAATATTAACGTAGTCCTTTCAGAAATGAAAGTGATTTTAAAGCTGACACTGAGGAAAAAATCCCCAGTGTCAGCAAAACTGCCTTGGTAGTGCTGCTGAAGTATCTGCATGGGGAACAAATGTGGGACACAGCAGTTTAACTTAACTCTTTTCCAGGTGATACATCTGGCCATGTCCTGAATATGGTCAAGTTACAGAATCCAACCCCTCACATGTAAAACAGTGAATGTATGACACCGCAAATGAAAAATCACCTTCTGTTGTTCATGCCTAGTAAGTGTAATAAGTGCCCCTTTCATTTCACCTGGAGGTGTCTGGGAGATATTCTTCAGTTCAGTAACAAATTACAGAAATTATCTTTTAGAATAATATTTCGGAGCGAGTCTGCTGCAGGAAAAAAAAAAAAAAAAAGCTTCCCTCTGCTGCCCTGTTGTGTAGAGTGCTATTGTTAACACCAGTGTTGGCTTAAAAAAAAATAAAAAAAAATCTCACTATTTCCTTCCTTTGGTCCCTGGTAAGGAGATTAGAGAACTGCACAGAAGTAGATAGCTTGTGCTCTTAGGAAGCTATGGGGGTGCAAGTATTTAGTAGTCTTCTATCTCACGCAGTGCTCAGTTCAGCTCTGCCATTGGAAAAATACATACCAGATGAAAACAAAAGGCATACCTGCCTGTATCTGCTTCCCATATGTTAGTTATTCATGCCAGTAATATTCAGGCTGCCTGTATGCCCCATGTGCTACTCTGAATCTATAGTTGGGGATGAAAACGGAGGAATTTTTTTTCTTTCCCTTTACTTTAAGAGATCAAAGTAGTTCTTTGCTGTCAAATATTAACTTCTGTTTAAGGAAGGGAAAATACTTTTTAAATATGAAAAGTGAGGATATATCATGCTTGACAAGCAGCGCATACTTAGTGAGATGCAGGTAAAGCTAACAGAACTGGAACCCACAATACAAAGAGCTGGAGTAAGTGCAGTGTTACAGTTGGAGGCTTTTTTTATACATGCGCAAGGGCAGGTTGTTTGAAGTTGAAATACAATGTTGTTTACAGTGGCTAAGGGTGTAGAAGCAGGATCAGCTTTCTGATAAGGGTTTTTCCAGGTACAGTACAAAAGGGGTGAGAAAAGCAGGAGCAATTCAGTAACTACAAGTCAGGAGAGTGGACTCCAAGCTGAGTGCACGGTGCTGCAATAACTCTTTACGCAAATAATTTTTTCTTTTTAACTTTTCTTGGTGTGTGAGATTACATTGGAAGATCCTTCAGGAGAATTCTGATAACTGGTAAGCATGTTAAAATTTAAATAAAAACCGTTAAACTACTTTACAGCTGCTAACAAGCCACATAGAATAAAACTAGGTAATCCACTGCTAATGAAAAGGAGCCTCTATTTTTACCATAGACTCTTCAGTTACACATATTCAAGTAGATAGAAGCAAATTGTCCATGTTTTTGTGCGTATATATATTCTTGATGTATCTTTTCCTAGATGTGGACGTTATGCCATTGAATGATCTGTGGTTTATATTATCCAGGAGGTGTGAACTGTAGCATGGCTTCTGTTGGTGGATTTTTGAGCATTTGTTTGTTTTTAAACTCTGTTATGGAAACATGACCTGTTAAGTTAAAATTTGTTAGATTGACCCTGCAGGTCAACTGAAAGGGTATAACATCTTAAATGCTATGTAAAATAAAGAGGCTTGATATTCTTAACTTTTTTTTCAAAAGGTTATAGGAGACTTGCCACACCTAAATTACTGTAGAAAAAAAATGGATTTTTTCCCCCCAAAAGAGGAACACTGGGTCAGTGTTTACCCATTTAGGAGATGAAAGCAAACAAATGTTACCTAAAAGTTCCTGGAAAATAAGGAACAGTTTTAAAAGTTAAAGCAGAAAAGAAAGAAGTAAATAATGTCATTAAGAAGATACAAGCTTATTTGAGAAGAATGTGTCAAACACTAGGTGTCTGCTAGCTCACAGTGCTCCTATTGCAGGGGCAGCTTCAGCGAGCTGCTCTGCTGCCTTGTGGTGCTGAGGGGAATGGTTTCCTGATGCGTTGGCTTTGTCACAGGCATTGCAGTATAGCAGTTTTGAAGCAGCTTTTGTTGGTAATCTAAAAATACTCTCTCTATATAAAACAACAGGGCCATTATAATCCCTAATGTGATTTGATAGACCGAAATTAAGCTAAGTGTTTGGATACGGTTGGATATGGATATGTTTTGGGTTTATATGTTTGCATATGGTTAATGCCTTCAAGCGTATAATATTATTTTTTTCAGACATTAAGCCTGGTTTGCTGTTCTTCATATTAACAAGTAAAGGGCGGGAACAATGCTTCTTAGCCACTGTTTTCTATCTTGCATTGGGTATAACCGTGTGGGCCGTGTATTTTAGGAGTAACAGGGAAAAAGACTAAAGAAATTGAGGATCTTCAGAGTTATCTGCCTTCACGTATGTTTAAATAATGCTGCCTGCTTACCCTGTTAACAAAGTGGCTATTGTGCAGGAGGCCAAAGGTAGCAAACAGTGAGACAATGAAGTTACCAGTTCTTTTTATCATTGGCTTTGGAATATTTCCTATTGATGGCAGCATGAGAGGCTAGTTTGCTTTCAGATAACATACTGAATTTGAGTAGAAAATGTGCATGCTTGCCTACTTACTAGATGCAAACAGTGTATTTAGATGTTGAAAGTAAGGGTTAATGTATATCTGGTATTGTAGGGTGACTTAATAGATTATAGAAAAGTTTCTAGCAATTAAATTTTCCTTTCCAGTTTTCTTTTCCCCCTTCCATTGAAAATGTTTGTGATAACTCAGCGGGGACTTGCATTTGTCTATTGATACAGAAATCAAATCTTGAAATATATCAGGAACCTGAAATATTTTCTAAAGCTAAAGTTTTCCCGTTTGCAAGTGGCTACTGTAGCCATGCTTTTATCAGCATAGTGCAGTATGGAGAACGCTCTCTGGCTGACTTTTCTGTAGGTGCTTTGACCAGCAGCATCTGCAGCAGCTGTTGTCTTCCACAGTCTCGAGGAGCTGGCACAGGAAGCAGCAGTTTCTGTGCTACTGGGAGCCCTGTCTGCTAAGGTTCTCCTTCTGTTGCCTTTCTTCTCTGCCTCAGCACTGCATAGAAAGAAGAAAAATGGCTCCTTCTGTTCTGAATAAGTGGAATGAATAATGAAAATGCAACAATCTCTCTATAGAATGGTTGTCTCTCTCTTTTTTTTTTTTTTTTTAAATGTAACATAGCATGATGAGATCCAAATACATATTGGTATTATAAAAAATTATCAAAGAATTCACTACCAAACACTTAATTTAGCAGCAATTGGGCTGCCTTTTTGAGTCTTGTATAATGGTTGCTGCAATGATTATAATGTGAAAGAAATAAATTGAAGATCCTTTTTGCACAGCATATTGATTCACTGAGATTTTTCTTAATGCAAGCTTAGACAGATTTGCTTTTCCCTTCAAGTCATCGCTACCTGTGGTTATTTTTCTTTAGCAAAAACACCATATGAAGACCAAAGCCAAGTCTTTTACTATTTGGTCTGTATTGACTTGGAAGGTGATTTAAAAATATATATTTTTTATTATTACTCTTTCCTAATAAACCACACGCACCTGTTTTGCATCTCCTGAGGCTGAAATGAAGGTAATTTTATATTCTGAGTTTATGCAAAGAATTTGATTTTTGAAGTCTAACGCTGAATTTTATCCAAGTTCATTTAAGGTAATTTTAATATAATAAAGGTAATTTATATTTAAGTAGTTTTATTTAGTTTCTTTGAGAACATGAGCACACACACAACTCAGCATTTCTATGTTGAAAATGTGAAAATTCCCTATTAGTACACGGTACCTATGGAGCCTTAAAATTGGAGCAGCTACCTATAGCCCTCTGTCGATGGAGGTGGATAAAGCACTGGGTGAGGTCCACCAACATGAAGGAAAGACACGTTAAAGCTGGCATCGCACTGGGGTTGACTGCCGGCTTCACGCAGTGGCAGGCTCCTCTGGCCCGTGCACTGTGCCCTGATTCAGCAGCAGCATAACCTGAGGAGCTCCTTAGAGGTGGTGAGGTCTTAATACCTAGTGAGAAAGGTGAGCTGGTAGCAGCAAAGTGCCTGTGACTGCAGTGACGAGTGTAATGGATGACGATGGGTCCTATGACTCCTAGTGCTGTGGTTGCCCCACCTGTCCACCATCGAAGAAATCTGTCTTGCTTGCTTTCCTTTATCTTCTTTTTTCTGGGTCTTCCAATGAAGCACCTCACTTGGTATTGCTTGTAATAAAACAGAAAATGGAGTGACGTGGGAAAGAACTAGACCTGAGACTAATGTTCATACGTTGACCTTGTCTGAAGTCTTTGAAACTCCTGAGTACTGGTTTACAGCCAGTAAACTGGGTTTAGTTTCTCTGAGGTTTAGTTTAACTGTGAATCTTTTGCAAATGTTCTGTGCCTGGTAATGCTACAATTCAATAGAAGCGGTTGTGTTGACTAAATTGACCATGTGATAAGAAAAGGGGATTTGTACTTAATCAGCTCGACGTTTATTTCATATCAGGCCTGGTCTTTTTTCTGTTCAAGGTGAAAGTAATACAAACAGGCAGAACATAGGTTTGCTCCCTACAGACTTCATTTTTCTTTTTAAAGGATGTCCCTTCCACAGATTAATCTGTTTGGACTGTGTATATATTAAAGATCATACTTGCATCATAAAATGGTTACATTTAGCAGTAGTTTAGCATGTCAATTTTCTATCCTTAGTTCAAAGCCTGGAATTAAAACACACCAATTTACCTTCATATTTCTTTCTTTGTGAGTGGCTAACTTGGAGCTAGAAATTAATGGCAAAAAAAATGGAATTGAGAATAGACTTTCTGTGGAGGTGGACAAAGATAATTACAGCTGGTGGAAGACCCTTAACCTTGTAGCCTTCCTTCTGCTATAATCCCTGTACTGTCCTTTTCACATGTGGATTGCACCTACTCAATGCTGAACAGGGAAACCTTTCTAAAACTGTTTTGGCTGCTGCTTCCATGGCAATAGATGTCTTTGCATTTGTACTTTTTTTTGTTGTTTTGTAATCTTCTCCTCTTCCCATGTTATAAGTACTTAGAAGTTCAGTGTAGTCTCGGAAAGGTTAGAGAATCCTGCTCTAAACTGCTGATGGCTGGCAAAATAAAGTTGTCTCAGCATTTTTCTCTCCTGTCCTTCCTTCTTAGTGCTGAGCAGCATAAAAAGGAATGACATAATGGCTATATTTTTGGATATAAGAAGCAGACGTTACCCATTAAGTGTGCTTGCCTCTGTATAAGAACATACAACCCACAGGACTCTTCTGTCCAGCTGTAGGCCAAAACGCTGGATCCTTTACTGTTTTGTGTCCAGTGTTAGTAAAAATATTTGACCTGTGGTTTTGAATTAATAGTTGTGTGCCACTGTGCTAAAGAAACTTAAAAATCGTATTTCATCTGCACCAAGCGTATCCTGTTGCCCACTTCAAAACATGGCTGGAAAGTTCAGTCCTAGTTCTACTAAGTTATTGCACCAAGTTATCAGCTGTAGCCCTCAGCACAGGGATAGTAGATTCTGAAGATGCCAGGGAGCTCTGTGAGATAAATCATATTACACAGTACTGTATCATGATGAATATTGCTGGGCTGACTGTTACAGAAAACTGAAATGTTCTGTTTGTCCACAGATGGTAGATGCAGTTGTAGATTGGCTGGCTGCTGTGAAATCACTGGTGTTTTAATTGAGAACTGTGGAGTGTTTTCAAATGAAATGGGAAAATGGTATATTTTAGGTCTCATTAAAATAAGTATTGGTATTTTAACAGAAAATTACTCATATTTTAAGCTTAAAAACAAATAAACCTGCTCTTGTACTGTTTTAGTTAATTGGTATCTCTGTTTTTGGACACTTTATGTTGCTGAATAAACCACTCCAAAATAGTATGGTACACAAGATTAAAAACAATGTTTCTATTTATGCATTTTAGGGTGTTTTCACACCACAGGCTCTAAGTTAGAAAAACCAGAACTACCTGCTTCATTTTAACATTTAGACTGCTCTTGCTGATTTTGCGAATGCTTCAACAGCATTGTGGTGAAGAGACATCCTGCAAAAGTATTGACCTTGTATGCTATTAGTACAAGATATTTCAGCTGCAGGGCTACTCCAAAACTGTTTAATATGATCTCACTATTCTGCTTGTGAAACTGAGAAGAAGTAACTGGAAGTCGTGATGCCTTCTGTGCCCTATATCTCCAATGAAAATGACTTAATCCTTTAACCAAACAAGTGGTGTAAGGTGAAACATATTTACGGCAATCTTTTATATATTTCCAGTATTTCCAATAGGGATGTCTTTTTTAAAGATAAACTGGCATTTTTTGAGATACTTGTTGATCCTCAGATAGGGGTGATAAAAACAAACAAAAAAGCCTTACTGATGTTGGCTGAGGCTTTCTTACAGAAATAATAGGCAATGCTCAGTAGGCAACCAGCTCACTTTAAACAATGGTAAAGTGCAGTCTAACAAGATATTCTTTTGGTAGCTACAGTAGTGTGCTTTCAATTCAACCAAACAGTCTTTCGTGTTCCCTTAAGTATCCACTGTCTGGAGTACAAGTTAAGCATTCAGATTGCAGCAGTAAGAATGATACTTCTTCTGATACTGTGCTAAATGTTGGCATCTTTGTATGTGTCCCTAGATCAGAGCAAATTAATGTGAGAGAACATATCAAAAAGTAAGAATAAAACTCTCACTTTTCAATTGTTTTATGATTATACTGTTTTTTCAGAAATATGATATTCTGGTGAACAAAACCTCTCCCTCTTATTTTGGTCTTGAAAGCCACAAAAGGAAGTGAAAGACAGCGAGCCCTTCAGCATGTAGGCTGTACAGCTTTCTTTGGTGTGAATATTGAGGATGCAAACAGGAAGCAAATTTCATTTAGAAAGTACTGTGTTTTGACCCAAGCAGAAGAAACAAATCCATAATTCTTAACAAATGCTCTTAGATATCTTCAATGGTAAGTTAGTATAATACTGTGATTAGGTAAGAAATGCTTTAGATTAGTAAGGGTATGGTAGGGGTGTTGTCATTTTCAATTGAGTTTCTTCTCCTAAAGCAGTCATTTAATGTAGTGAATGTTTAATTGAAAAAATAGTTGTGGATTTCTCTACCTTGGAATGTTAAGGGGAAAAAAAAAAGATATTTAAACTATATTCTTTTTTGACAACGATGTTACTCAGAATTAAAATAGCTTTTTAAATTCCTGACTGTAGTTCATTAGGACTGAGAATCTCTTTCTTAAATAATAATGCCTAAGGACAGCATAAGTGTTTCTCAGTGTGGTTAAGTAGAGTTAAGAGCAAGGTTGAAATTATTTATTTCTATGAACAGGATGTTCTGTACAAATGTAATAGTTAAATAGCCTGGTTTTCTGAGGTAATGAGTTTGAGCTCTTTTGAAAACTGGTTCACTAATTAACAAGTCTAAATACTGGATTTGTATCTTCTAACTTTAGGCATGCAAACCAACAGATTCAGGTATGTAACTTGAAAGATTAGCATAAAAAGTACATTCCAAAATATTGTGGCTTTTTGAAAATCTGACAAGTATATTTTATCTATTTAGATAAATAAATAAGATTGCTTGTGCCTTTTTGGAGTGTTAAATTGCTAGTACGAGCAAAATCTGAACCGTGCAAATGGCATCTGCACACTACTGAGATTTGTAGTGCAGTGAAAATGTGAGCTCTAGAATGCAGTAATTAGAGATGGTAGTCAATACGTGTTAATGAAGATGGTGCTTGTGATCCATCTTTAAAGGGAGAGCAAAGCAGTGCTGCGCTGTCTGTGGTGCCCTTATTGACCTCCTGCCTCAGCTGCTCTCTGCTTCCATGGCTCAAACATAGAATAATTGGTATGTTTCCTTTAAGAATAAATAGTCTGTTTTCCAAAAGTGGTGGAAATACTTTGAGAAAAACAGAAGACTTATGACTGAAAGGGGTATGTCTGTGTATGTAGTCTGCGTGCATAATTACATGTTTTGTTTTTTTTCTTTGTAGGGTTTATAAAATCTGATAGCTGTCATTCACATTTTTTTTTCTACTGTAGCTTTGCTTTTTTGTTAAATAGATCAGTCTAACACAGGTTTTTACACCTCATGACCTGAAGGAAGGACACAGTCTGTGAACAGCTTGTTGCTGCTAAAGGATAAATGAAGTAAGAGCTCTTTGGCAAACAAGCTTCAGAGATTCATCACTGAGAGATTGGTGCTGCTTAATTCCACTATCTGTATGGGAAGTCTATGCAACAGCCAGGCATGTTACTGCACTTGAATGTGTGTTTTGTCTACTCCTCTATTTGTGCAGTTCCCATGGGCTGTTTTTCTGCTTTTTCCTGGGATGCCAACTTCTAGGAGGTGATCAGAAGAGTTGGCCTGTGACAGTAACCTCTTCTTTGTTGTAGCTGTCAAAGCAAGTTTGCCAGGATCAAAGGTGGTGAAATGGTTTCTCATAGAAAGGGAGTCTTTGCATAGTGTTTCTTTTGAGGCTATTCTAAATCTGGCTTAAGATGAAGAACGTGTCATTGAGGTGTCTGTCATCCTATTTAGTTCCACAGTTACAGGAGAAAGTACTAAAGATGGAGAGCTGTTCATTTTCCCGTGAAAGAGCAAAACGATTACTTTTTCCTTTTGGAGTAAGGTAAATAAAATAGAAACCTTTGGGGAATTTATTTATGAAGAATTTGTAGTTCATTGTAATCAGTTTTATTCAGGGTGAGTGCACTGCAGTGAGCAAGAAAAACTACTAAAAAAACAAGTTCTGCTTCTTCAATTTATCATGCTTGTTATGCTTATTAGCATCATTTGGTAGTAATCGAGGGTGTTCTCAGAAACCTTTATAGCAGCCTATAAACACTGGTATGCTCGTGATACAGTGCCGTACTCCAGAGCAGCTGCGTCTAAAGGAAAATGTCCCTTGCCTCTGCTGACCCTTGGGCCTGCGTTGTTCTTGATAGCTGAATCTATTTGTAAGCAAGCTTACACTGACGTAGATTTAAAAAAAGAAAAGAAAAGAAAAAAGTTACAGATATTTAAGATTGTTTGGGGAAACGTAATGTCAAAGCACAAGTCTTATATATAACTAAAGAATGAGCTATATTGGGTCTGTTTGTACTATTTGACACGTGAAAGGCCTTATTTAAATGTAGATGCTTCCTGTGATGCCTTGGTGGAACCATGAAGCCCTTCTCCTTAGAAGGGGCTCTGTATGCTTTGAAGTAAGGGAAGACGATGCTTTAAACAAGGCGTTTGTGTTCTAGAAGAACTTCTGGGAACACAGAACTGATATTCTGAGTAACAAATACAATTTTCAAGGGAATGTGTTTGCTTAGAAGAAAGTATATTAAGAGTGCATTGCTAATTCCAGTTCTGTAAATTTTATGGTAGCCAGACAGGGGGAGGAGAGGAAGTTTTGTAAATCCAAATAACAAAGCATGGTTGACTGATACATTTGTCATTGTTTCTAGATGAACTGTTGCCTGTTGCCCATTTAAAATACAAACAAACAAAAACAAAAGCACCTACATTCAGAAAATTTAAAACAAACAAACAAATAAACAAAACTTAATTTGTGCCAATCCTATAGTCACTTCTTTTGTAAGGTTTATCAGATGGGGAATTCAGAATTCTTAGTAAGAAGCTCCTATTGCCAAGGTGTTAATTTTGAGAATTTTGAGTACGGAGAAGCTTGTACAGTAGGGTCCTGCATTGCCCTAGGGGTAATGCTACTTGAAATCTAAAAGTGGAGCATTCACATGAGGCTTAAGTATTTCTGTCATCATGCTTCTTCCACACTTGCTTCCATGGACTGCTGGCTGCAGAGTAGAAGTGTTGGTGATGGTACTGCAAGTTGGATAGAATGAGCGTGTGTGTGTTTGTGCGCCTGTATGTGTGGGAGACTGATGATACACAGCCATGCAGAAAGGGAAATGAGGGCATATTGAGGGAGAGTGGACTGGAAGAAGAGAGAAAAGAAAAGGTTGTGTGTAAGGTGACAGGATGAGTAGAGTAGGTAAGAAGGTAGACTGTATGTCTGTTGTCCTTTCATTATAGAACCAGTTGTCTCCTTTGCTTGCAATTTGCTTTGGGAGTGAATATATATATATATATGTATGTATGTATGTATGTTCTGCTGTGATTAAATTCAGTAGGTAATCTTTGCACATTATTACCAGATCCGAAATGACTGTCTTGTGGACTTCTAACATTTCTGTGTTTCTAGCATATTTACACAGAATGAGAAATACGCCATGTTTGTTTTGTAAAGTGAAGTCCCGAACAGTTTTGGTTAGAGATTTACAGCCCAATACCTTTCAGTTTCCATACTTGGCCTCAGCTGTCACCAAGTTTTCACCCACCCTATTGAAGACTGATGCATGAAAACAGAAGACTTATGTATGAAAGCAGCCCACCTGCTGGTTCTTTGGTGCTTCTGATAGACCTCCTGTCCTGCAGGTGGAACGGTGGCACCCTCTCTGGAAAGGTCAGTCTGGTAGGGTGGTTCTGTCAAGAGCTTTGAGACTAAAATGTGAATGTATTCTTCAAAGTCAAAAGGTATGAAAAATTAAAACTCTTGTATAGATTCTGTCTCAGGTAAGAACACTTCAGGGTTCTTTCTTTAATGATCTGCTTTGGGGTTTGCCAGACATTGCTTTGTGCAGGGTGCTGGTTGGCTTAAAAGTTACTGTTCTTTCCTGTCTTCCTGGGACTCTTGGAAGTGCTTTTATCTGAGTTGCCTGCCATAATGCGTGAAGTCCTAGCCTTGTTCTCCTTTGCCTGCTGCTGTGTCATCTGAGCCACCTGTTCATCGTTGTTTTTAGGATCCTGGCATTGCCTTGAGATAGCTCGTGGTCTATTTTCTTTTTTTTTTTTTTTTTTTTTCCTTCATCAAACTGCACCAAAACAGATCTGTGGAGCATAAAGACTGTAGTATGTAACACTAACTGCAATGCAAAACACTTGGTGAAATACAGTCTTATGTATTGGAGTGATTGTCCTCAGTGTCGCAGAGAACAGCTTGTTCCTTTATGAAACTTGACTTATACTTGATTTGAAAAAGAAAATGTTCCTCAGTAATGGTTTATCTCCCTGTAAGAGTCAAAATGAAACCAGTGAGCCAATGGCAATGTTTGCAACTCGGTTTATTTTTAAAACTTCCTTCTTTTTCTTGAATTCATTCCAGATTAACTATGCTTATTTTCATACCTCAGGGAGGTACAGCCAGTGTATGATAGATACCTCTAAATTTGATAAATCTACTTTCAACTTTTACTCTTCTTGACACTTGAATTTTTAAATGTCATTGGTGTAAATATATGTATACCAAAGGAAAACACTGGCTTAGAAACAGTTTGTTTGTTAAGGCTTTTTTTAATGCTCATTAATGTAGTCAAAATGTACTTATGACAAACCTCTTTGGTTGTCCAGTCTTTAGTATTTTCTCTCTCCTGCTGTGTCCCTTGATACTGTTCTTGAAGGTCAAGAAGGATTTTGAGGTTCCTGTTTTGTGGCCCAGTTTGTTCTGTAAGTAGAAAAGTTAATGCCTGGTTGGGAGCTTTTTCAACAGGAAGTGTTTACAGCCTTAGAGATTTGCCTGACCGTCACTGAAAGAGACAGCTATGCTGATCAGTCTGAAACAGCAATGAACTACAATAACCGTAATTTAATTGTTTCTATTGTGATAATGGTTCAATGCTGTAGTGAACTGTTAGACAGCAGTAGAATTCTGCCTCTTCTGCATTAAGGTTGTATGGTTCCATTTTTTTTCATGCTTGTTACATAGGTAAGTTTTTATAACAATACTTGTTGATGGGCATCTAGTCTTCTTGGCAAATAATCACCTTTGATGTGGAGTACCGTTCCCCACACACGTAGGGTACTGTTCACCCTTATAACTACAGAGGAACAAAATTACATCTGCCTGTTCCTTCAAAACTAGTAAATTTCAGATCAGTCAGTTGCTTCTCATTGAAGAGAATGGGCAGCATAACTTCTGGCTACGATTTAGGCTGGAATGAATATTTCCTGGTTGTTTTGAGTGATTAAAGTAAGTGACAGCTGTTTCTGGGGGTGTTAAAGGACATTGTTCTATGCTTGTGGATCTGAGTTTCTTCCTGCATCTGTCTTTGCTACTCTTTTGCCAGCTGATGCTGTATGTGATGTATTTGAAAACAAGGTGCAGATGTTTTATAATGAATCATTTTGTTTTTGGTTTGCACACCTTTACATCACTTCTTCCTTCGTCATCTGTTTGACGGGTTCCTGTTAAGCTTTTGCAATTATCACAAAGGCAATATATTCATCCTTCGCATCCGTTTTGATATCAGTGCCATGCTTTACAGACAAATTCTTGTTTTTCTAAAAAAAAAAAAAAAAAAGAGGAAAGTCATACTTTATAGTTTAGTTGCAAACATACTGCTATGTGGGAAAAGTCTTGTTACTTTTTCTTGGGTAGTTTTTGACTAGATTTAGCTCTTCTAAGTCCTAAAATAGTTGGAAATATGCTCATTACCAGTGCTTCTCTAAAAATATTGAGAGCACATAGCTGAGAGCCTTGTACATGAATAATCTTAAAATATTGAGACAAATTTTGTATCTGCTGTCTTACCAGAAACACCATGCGGTGCCCAGTAAAAATAGATTTGTGGTGATATACTAGCAGCAACATTCTCAGTCTAGAAGTAGTCTCCTTTCAAATGGGATGTGTAGATCTGAATTCAGATCAGCACATGGGGCACTGGCAACTCTTTAAGTACGGATGTGAGCAGGAAAAAAAAAGTAACATTGGTTGCATTTTTGGAATAGCTGTTTTCATGCTGAACCTGGGAAATTGCAAGATGAATCTTACTTAATTCCTGGTATCCTGGAAATTCACTGTCCTTCTTCATGGAATTTTTCCTTACAAGGTCAGTATTTGAACCCCCTAATGGCATTTTTCTAATATACTTTTAGAACAGCTTACTCTTTAAACTTGGCAGAGGCAGGCAGCTGCAGCCCTAAAATGATCCTTGGCAGTTTACTGCTGCTTTCCCCAGCTGGCAAGTTTTCCTGTTATTTTCCTTTTCCTTTTTGTGTCAGCCAGTTGATGATATTTGTTTGTTCTCTAATGGAGAAACAGTTTCCTCCATCCAATATTATAACAAAGTCTGATTTTTATTTTGATTTCTGGGTCACTTTTTTTCTCATGTAGCTGCTTAAAAATACCGTGTGTGCCATCCGGAACTGTGTGTGTGTTTTCTTTGGTTTATATTCCTTGCTTTAAATATGAACAACCCCAAGTAGTTAATGATTGTTTCCTCCTTGTACCTTCATAGCCAGTGGGATTACTAATGCTATGGTTACCTGCAGAGAAGTCTGCACAGAGAGGGAAGGAACAAGCTGAGGACAGAGCAAACAAACAAACAAACAAAAAACAACCTCACTGCCGAGCTGAAGATTTTGAACTTAGATTTCTTAATGTAATTCAGAAGCTTGCCATCAGGCTGTTCTCTCTTGTCATGGAGTTTTGGCATTTTAAATTCACCATGCAGATGGTAACACTGTAATCCAAACAGGAATCAATGAAGGAATTACTGTATTTCCCAGTTCTTTTCATGGATACCTTTCTGTTTTCTTGGTTGAGAGCATCTCTAAGATGAATGTAGATTTTTGTAAACAGTCTGTGCTCTTGAATGTGAGGATGATACATTGGTGTGGCGAACTTTCTTTTTTTGTAAAGGATTAATATGTCCTGTGCTCCACTTCAGTTTTTAGCGGACCTCATTTATCTCACAGAATGTGAAGCTGCCTGTCTGAATTGACAGGTTGACTAAAATGTTTTCTATGCTATGGTCTCGATCATCTATGATCTCATGTTTAAGCTTAATCTTTCTGTTGCCCCAAAGTAGTTATCATAAAAATTATTTATCCCTACCCTATGTAAACTATTTAAGAATTAATATTTAGACAAAAGCAAAAAATTCCAGGTCACTGAAGAAGAGTGCAGAAGTCATTTGTTTCAGAGGTATGAACTGCATTGTTTTGTGAAGCATTTTAGCAGATGTCTATTTATGTCACATGTGGTATTCCAGAGAATTTGCTTATGACTTCAGTTGAGGACCAAGGTTGTGATGGTGCATGTCATCCATGGAACTTCTCTGCAAACTTATTTTCTGTGAATAATAATACATCGATATTGTTGTTATTTAGGTTTTCCTGCTTCCTCCTGTTCCCTACCCCTTTCACCACTGAATAAGAGCCAAAGACCCCAAACATAAAATGTCAATTTGACATTTAGTGTGTACATGTTTTTTTCATGCAAATAGTTGTTCAATGCTTTTGTACAACAAAAATGTAAAAATCCTTGCCCTTCTATAAGGTTACTGAACTCCCAGCTCCTCTGAGGACCCTTTGGAAAAGAAACCCACCGAAGCAGTTTTGCAAGGTTCTTCTTGGCTCTTGTTTGTTTTCTTTCTGTCATACACACAAACAGTTCAGGGCAGGAAAAGGCTTAAAACACAAGAAACTCAGCAGATGAAGAAATAAAACAGATAAGTCACTGTTGATGTTATGATATTTTAAATAATACTCAGAGTAAAGTAATTTAGACAGCATTATATTGTGGTATTTGAGCTTAGAGGACGAGCCACCTTATCCTGCTGTGCTTATTTTTCTTGAAATACTGTTCTTTGTGTAGGGACAAGGTGATACAACAGTGATTCTGGGGATGATTCTGGCTCCCAGAGCAATTTCAGTGGTTCTCTGGAAGACACTGTTCAGGTGATAGGCCAGCCAATTTACAGATATTCCCTGGAAGATAGGAAAGCAGTAATTCTTGTTTCCTGGGTTAATTCTGGGGTTGTCACTGTTCTATCTCAATGTCAGTTAACTAGCTGGACAATGGGAAGGAGGGCATCCTCAGCAAGTTTGTGGATGATGTTGAATGGAGGCAAAGTAGTTGATATGAGTAGGGTAGGGATCCTATTCAGAAGGACCTTGTCAGGCTGGACAGATGGATTGGCAGAAATCTTCTGCAGGCCATCATGGGCAAATAAAAATGTTAGTATCTGGTCTGGATCATCTCTGGACAATAATACAGACTGGTGGTGGGAGAGCAGCACTGTAGAAAAATATGTGGGGAACTGGTGAAGAAGTATGAGAGTCAGTAGTGTGCCCTTGTGGTGAGACAAAACCAACTGTGTTAGGTCAAGTAAAGTGGTTATTACAGTGACAGCTCTGTACCTAGCAAACCAAACCAGGAGCACTGTCTGGTTTTGGGTTCCTTGGTGCAAGGAAGATACTGTGATACTGGAGCAAGTCCAGTGGAAGGCCCTGAGGTTATAAAGGCTGAAGCATATGACATACTAGCTCAGTAGAACTGGATTTGTCCAGAAGAGAGACATCTACAGTGTTACTTTTTACTATTTTCTGACCCCTAACAGGGGTGCATGGTGATGACAGAGACGGACCAGAGACAGACTTCTCTCAGAGGTAGATGCACAGTGTTAGCAGAAGAGACAGCAGACACAACTGCAGCGAAGGAAGTTTTAACTGCACATGGCGGTGGGAAATTTGGCATCAGAGTGGTGAAATGCTGGAAGGGGTGCCCATAAGGAGCAGGTATTTGGAAGTCAATTGGGAAGGCCTCGAGGAATTTGATCTGAGCTGGTCCTACTCCGAGCAGGGCATTGGACCAGATGACCTTTGAGGTTCCTTCACAACTAAATTACTTGACAAACTGAGGTGGGGGAGAGAGGGGCTTGAACCAGATGGGGTCCGACAACATTTATTTGATCGACTGTTGTGATTTGGAGATGGGCTTATCAGAGTATAGATGCCTGAATGCTTGGCTGAAAACATAAATGACCCCCAAAATATAGTGGTTTTCAATATTTTCCCTTTTTTTTTTTTTTTTACTGCATTCAGTAATACACACTGGCACATAGAAGAGTGACTTGTCTTATGTAGGCAGGACAATAAACACATCTTGCAGGAGAGGCTGTACTGAAAGTAAGTGTTTACTGAGATAGTCTCTGTCATTGCTGTTTTATTATAAACACGAAGTAATTGCGACTGCCTCCTACAGGAAAGAAAGAAACACAAACTTCTGTGTCTTGCATAGCAAAAGAAACCAGAGTGTTGTGGTAATGTTTCAAGCTCTCTCTGTTCTGACACCTTAGCTGCACAAAACTTTCCTCCTCCTCCCCCTTCCACATCCTCATTTTGTAGGGAAGTTATTCAATTATATATTCATTGAATATATCATACAATAGATTCTGCTATACCTTGAGAGGCCTTCCTTCATCTTCTGGTTACTGTGATAGTCTGTACTGAAGGAAACATAGATTGAATATAACGTTTCTTCTAGGTGTCCTAGAAGGAAAGGTAGGTAAAATAAAATGCCAAAGAAGATGATAATGTGCTCTATGATCCAGATCTTGCAAAAGGGGATTCCTCAAATGCAAGCTGCAAATACTCATGTCAGTTATTTAGTGTCAGTTATTTAGTTATTTAGATTTTTTGATTGCCCAACTTCAGGCATCTGCTTTGAAAGTGTTTTGTGAGAATATCACCATAGAGGTAAGTAATTCAGATTCTGAAAGAGCTAAAAAGTCATCCTTTTTCCCCACCTGCCATCTCTGTCTGGTCATGGTAATTGATAGAAAGGATAAACAGTCTATTCTGACAAATGCCTAAGGCATATTGCAATACCATAAATCTGTGCAAGGCTCATGCAGAAAAGATTAAAGAAATCCTTGGAAAAGGCAAAGCCAACTTTTTACTTCGTGTGGTTTGTAGATGCTTTATTATTATTATTAAAGGCGTGAGTGTAGAATGTGGTGCTCTTCTAGGCTGTAGTATTTCTTTACCTGTGTAACTGTTCTTGAAGTAATAGCGAGGATGACCTAAACCATAGAAACAGTAGGAAGCAGCTAAAAAGTAGCAGTGTTAGCACTCTAAAATACTGAGTCAGAGTCATGGGTGTACAAAACTTTGACAGAGTAAAGAGTTTTTGAGGTAGTTCAGCTCTGTGGACTATTTTCAGTTTTCTTGGCTCTTGCTGCATGAAAACATCTTGTGTGCTATGACTGATTAATATAACTTACTTTTTTAATTCAAATGGATGCATACAGAATGTACAAGTGTAAGGAGTCAGACCTTGGCAACCTGATGTGACTTGAACATGATTGCTAGGAACTGTGCGGGGCCTGGCTTGTGTACAGACACCTTCCCCCCTCACCCTCACTTCCCCAAGAAAAGCAACAACAACAGCCAAACAAACAAACAAAAACCCCACAAACTCACATCCTCTGAAATAAAAGCAAACTTCCTGGGCTTATGAGCATGTCTGTGTTCTCCAGCTCCTCTTTTCCTTTTGTTTCCTTTATTGCAAATTGAGCCAAATGGTGGACTGTATGAAGTTAATTTGTTACCAGAAATCTGTGTTTTCTTCATCTTATTGGCTATTCTACTGAAATTGGACGCTGAGTAGATGAGTCTAAAATTCTGCCAAGCCACTGTTTCCAGAATACCTTGTCTCCTAGTTGTGAAGTAGTGTGTAAAGCAACAGAAAAAGGGAATATTCATTAAAAGGGAATATTCATTCATCTTGGTTGCTTATTCAAAAAAAAATAAAAAAAAAGCTTATTGAATATAATTAAACTTGGCTATAGTTCTGTCTCTGGAAATGGGAGAGACTGTGGTGTGAACATGGAAACAATCCTCAGAACTCTCGCACCATTTTTGCTTGTTTTCAGTTGGCATTTGGCAGTCTTCCTAAAATACAGTTCCTTAGCACACTTGAGCTTCAATATTAAGTGAAGATGTATGCTATTGAAGGGGGAAGGGAAAATAGCAAGAATGTTTACCATCATGTACTGCACTTATGTAGGCTTACTGTGTATCCCTAAGAGAACTTCTCAGATCTTTCTGCTCCCAAATCTAAACAACTTAATCCCTCAAATCTCCAGAGATTTCTGAGGAAGACAGTATGGCTTCTTGTGGTTTACGGGTGTCCTCATAGTCTAAATAACTATGACTGGAGTCTTTCAGCTATTTCTTTAGCATTTCCTGAGTTCTTGATGAGAACAAAATAGTTGCATTTTCCTTCTTGAAATAAAATATTGCGTAGTCTCTCTCTCCAGTCAGTGAGCAACAGAGGTGTTTCTGCCAGCTGCTGCTTTATAGGAAGGTGGCAAATGCATAGAATGTATATTATGTGCAGAGGAACACACTTGTGGTCAGTTTGGCAGGGTCTCCCACTGCTTCTAAATTATGTGGAGTCAAATGAAGTATTTATGTCCATTTTTAGCATTGCTTTTGATAAATCCCCAATGTAGATGCCTCTGGTCTGACTCCGTCTTAAATTTGGATGGAATCTTCCTCTGAATTGAGGAGTAGATGCATTTTGGAGATTACTAGCTTTCAGTCATGGAAGACTGAACTAAAAATCTATTCTGGGGTCTCCTCTCTGTCAGTTCTGTAGCTTCCAGGTATGAATGTCACGATTTAACAAGTCTTTACTTGTTAGAGTAGATTGATTAATAACTCAATCTGAAACATGTTAGGTGAGAGATTCCTCTATACTGTGTACCATCATAGTATGGGATTACCTTAAAATTAGATGATGATGATTTACTGAAGCAATAGAAATAGGAGGAGACAGAAAAAATGCTGTTATAGGGTGCAGCCTTAATCATTATTTGAGGCCGTTCCGTCTAGTCCTATCACTAGTTATTTGTGAGAAGAGACTGACCCCCAGTTGTCCACAACTTTCTTTCAGGTAGCTGTAGAGAGCAATAAGGTGTCCCCTGAGCCTCCTCTTCTCCGTACTAAACAGCCCCAGTTCCCTCAGCTGCTCCTCACAGGACTTGTGTTCCAGGCTCTTCACCAGCTTTGTAGCCCTTCTCTGGGCATGTTCCAGGGCCTCAATGTCCTTCTTCTACTGAGGGACCCAAAGCTGAACACAGCACTCGAGGTGCAGCCTCACCAGAGCAGAGTACAGAGGGACAATGACTTCCCTGATCCTGCTGGATACACTATTCCTGATACAAGCCAGGTTGCTGTTGGCCTTCTTGGCCACCTGGGCACACTGCCGGCTCATGTTCAGGTGAGTATCAACTAGCACCCCTGATCCTTTTCCTCTGCACAGCCTTCCAGCCACTCTGCCCCAAGCCTGTAGCATTGCATGGGGTTGTTGTGACCAAAGCACAGGACCCCGCACTTAGCCATGTTGAACCTCCCATTGGCCTCTGCCCATCAATCCAACCCATCCAGGTCCTTCTGCAGGACCTTCCTACCCTCTGGCAAATCAACACTTCTTCCAGGTAGGTGTCACCTGCAAACTTACTGAGGGTGTGCTCAATTCCCTCATCCAAGTCATCAATAAAGATATTAAAGAGGATGAGCCCCAAGACCAACCTGTGGAGAACACCACTGGTGACTGGTTGCCAGCTGGATTTCACTCTATTCACCACTACTTCCCTGGCCCAGCCATCAAGCCAGTTTTTAACCCAGTAAAGACTCTACCTGTCCAAGCCATGGGCTGCCAGCTTCTCCAGCTGAATACTGTGGGAGACTGTGTCAAAGGCCTAGGTAGATCACATCAATAGGCCTTTTCTCACCCACCAAGAATGTTACCTGGTCATAAAAGGAGATGAGGTTGGTCAGGCAGCACTTGCCTTTCACAAACCCATGCTGGCTGGGCCTGAAACGAAAAATGAAAGAGCACCAAATGCAACATGATTGTCATATTTATGAGTTTTCTGATACTGAAGGATAATAACTTACTGCTAGACATGATACTACTATGACAACAGTAGTGAGACTGTAAGTGGAAGCAGCTTATACAAATACTTTCTCTGTATTTATTTGGGTGTTTATAGTTCTTCACAATCTAAAACACAGAACCCCTTACACATTGAGTGACGGTCATTTTGCATAGCCAGAGTTGTCCATCATTTTCTTAATAAATGAGGGCTCTTAAATTCTTCAAGATGCAATTAGACTATAGCTCAGATAATGTGGGATAGAACATAGCTATAGGATTCTCCTTATTGGCAGTACTGAGACAAGTGAATCTTAACCTGTAGGGGTTTTATTTCTTTTTAAAGAAACATTTGCTCTGACTTATGTGCCCACTCACACAATCTGCTGTTAGTCTGTTAGTATGTGTTGAAATATTTCTTGTTGCGTGTTTCCTGAGATATGTCAGTGAGTTATGAAATCCAGAACTTCCTTTTTTATATAATGAGTTGATAATGCTTGTTATAAGCCCAGTTTAAAGACTGCTTCCTAGGTGGGCAGAGTTACCTGCACAAAAACATTGGAACGTGAGGAGTTCTGTTCATGGTAATGGCGTTCCAATATAAGGCATGGGTAGCTGTAAGTAGACTTCTCTTTTTGCCTTTTTTTTTCATTTTTGTTTTTAACAGCCCACTCTTTTTGATGCGAATTAATGACCTGGGGGATAGTCTCTGAAATATCTGAAAGTAAAGATATATGTAGCTTTCTCATCCTGGCCTGTAGTTGATATTGGATCTCTCTTAAAGCATTATAGGACAGCAGGAGTCAAATAGGATCTGTTCTAGCTTGTGATCAAGCTTCTCCTTGCAGGAGCGTGTTCTGTAGTCTAGACATAGTTTTTCTGCTAATAACAAGAAGAATGCTTGTTTCTCGCTGTCACCGAGGAAGGAGAAGTAATCTGTCAGTGTCCGAGGGCTTTGAAAACTGGGGCAGTTGTGCTGAATTGAACTCTCATAGCATGGATGAGCAGCAGCGGAAGCAGAACATGAGAGCACTGATCAAAGGCAGCTATCCCTGCAGTGAGAAGTAGAACCTCGTGACCTTCCTCACAGCACACGATGGGTTTCTGTTCAAATTTGAACCTATTTTCTGTCACTTTTCTGCTTTTGCCTTCCTATTTTTTTGTCACATGCAGTCTGGGATTAGTGATGTTTTTGATGTGGGTGTGGGAAGGGGGGATGAATGCTACCTCAGCCCACCCCCATCATTAGCTAGCAGTGCATCACCAAGTAGTCTCTTCTCTCAAACCTGAAATTTAGGTAATACTGTATCTACTGGTATGCCTATATTCTAGGTGTTTAAAATGTAAACATAGGCTGAATAAAGAGTATTTCACTGTAGTGTACATATAATGTATATGCATAGATATATATACACAACATTTGCACTATCTTGTATTACTTGAGGGACATAGAGATGCTGTTAAATATTCATCCCTCTTTGTAGCGCACAGTCTTTTGACTCAATGAGTTCATCAGTGTTTATAGCGAAGACAGTAAATGAATCTTTTGAACTAAAAAAAATTAATTCTAATTTTGTTTTTAGTGTGCAAGGTCAGTTTATTAGTTCTGTTCTGTATGCATCTGTATCAATCACTATTAATTTCTTGGAATGTACAGGTGGTTTGGGGTTTGGAATCTTTCCTTATATGTACATCTTGATTGTTGTTTAATTTTTTTTTTTTCTGTATCCTTATTATCCTTATAAGAACTTATGAATTAATAACAAACTATTAAAAAAATCTAGATCTTTCAAGGTATTGGAGTGACCTGTGTGCCAGTATCCCTTTTTCCCCCACATTGTAACAAAAGAATAAAATCCCCGAGAGCTGTTGCTCCCTCTTTGTTGTACTATGTGTCAGTAGTAAAAATACAATCCTCCATGATATCCTTGCTGCAAGCAAAATGCTGTACAGTAGTAAGCTATACTAAACCTATTACTTATACTGAAAATAATCTGAAAGAGATGACCTGTGTTTTCTTGCTGTATGCCTCTAATGCTCTATACCTATCATGGTTCCACCTGGATGGAAACCCCAGCAGTGATCTAGACCCCCAGTATTCATCAGACTTGTCTATGTAGTCTCTGCTAAAACCTTCATTATTTTTTTTTTTTCAGCTGCAGAGTTGGTTGCTCACCCTTTTGGGAACGGGTAGACTGCATTGGGAGCTTTGAGCCATTGACACACATAGAAAATAAAACCACAGGAATATTTTGGGTGACTGCAGTGTAACGTGTAGTTGCTGTTAGCCTAAGCAGTACTGTAAAGCAGGGTTGTTTAAAAAAAACAAACTCACTTGTGTAAGCTAGTATGGGATGTGGGTGGAATTTTTGGCATTCAGTGGTGTGTCTGTGGCAGCTACCAGTAAATCCTGCATTGCTGGTTTTCCTTGCGCTGGCAGTGGAGCTGATCCCTGCGGGCCGGGATGGGACGGGACTCAGGACATTCTCCACCACGGCCTGAGCAAGTGCCACAGCAGGTTTCCTAGGCTGCTGCCTGATCTGTTGACCCACTGAAGGAGCTTCAGGCAAGGGAAAATAAAGGTGTTTCTGTAAAAACTAATCCGACGCTTTGTCAGAGGACTGTTGTGGATGGCTCAGAGAAGTGTTTGTGTTGGATCGAGCACAGGTGTTTCTCAATCTTAGAAGTCTGTGACAGATCAGTGTCTGGGGAGTTTGGAGAGGAATTTGAATGGAATCAAAGTGTATTATATGAATGTGTCTGCTAAATGCATCTTAAGATATTTTGTTTCCCTGGGTTCCTTGCCACTAATAGGTTAGCCACCTGTAACAGGCTAAAGCAGGAGGGTGCAGCTCTCGCACCACTGCTCCGGCTGTACCTCAGGTTGCCTCTGTGAAGCACCAGCTGAAGTTCTGCAGTTACAACAACTTACTTTCTTCCCAAGTTTAATTTCTAAAGAACAAGAATGAGTTTTGGTGGGACTTTTCCAAGCCACAGCAGCCCAGCTGTCCTCTGGTTCCCATCCAGGCTTCTCAGAAGCTCTTCAGTAAAGCCTAAGGAGAGAGGAAGGTCCCATAGCCACGCTTCCCACCCATGTGCTACTCGCATGTCTGTTCTGCTTTCACTGGGATTTTAACTGGTAAATAAAGAGCACGGGGCAGAGCCCCTGGGGTCAGCTGCTCCCCCAGAGCTGGTTTTAGTCCCGCGTTGCTCAGAACCCTGTCCAAAGAGCTGCCTGTGATCTCTCTTTGAGCCTTGCATGTCTGAGCTTTGGCTGGCTTGGCTGTCAGACGCTGGATGTGTCAAACCAGAAGGCTGCTGCTTTTCCATGGAAACGCTTTGTGCAATTGCAGAAATAATCAGGTGCGTCTGCTGGTTGCTGTGCCCTATTGTTGGACCCTTCCAGACACCAAATTGAATTGTCTTACCTTGATAAACTGAGTTTTCAGCAAAATTCCAGTGCTGCTTTTGTCATTCTTCTTGCCTTTTTTTTTTTTTTTTGAATGCAGATGGATTGGAAAGTGTTAGTGTCTGTTTATTCTGTTGTTGTAATGTAAGCCCCTTGGTGTTGGCTGTCCCTTTTCCCTCTGTTCATGCATGTCTTGCAAAACCAGCTCCAGACCCCCTGCTTTTGGGTACCACCAGTATGAGCTGTCTCATGCCTTCTATGTGCTAGGCCTGAGCTGCTGTGTCCTCTTCAGGGAGGCTGTGTTCTCCTTAAAAACTCTGGCTTGCACTGCTTTCTACTGTTGATATTAAAATAAATAAATAAATAAATAAATGTTTACAAAACCAAACGTACTAAAGTAACTGTTGCTTTGTGCTTAGCAATTTCCAAGAAGTTGTTCTAATCTCAGACCTTTGGGTTGGCAAGTTGTTTTGTTTTTTTTTTTGATTGGCTTTTTAATTATTATTTCTTAATTGGCTTTCTATAAATCATATCTATAGATATGATTTGCTGTTGGCTTTAAAGAAAAAAGCCAACATCCTTCCCTACAGGCATATTACTAAATTGAAGACACAACCAATACAGCTCGGTGGGAGAAGTGCCTTAAAGTATTTGGAAACTAAAGTACTTGCAGATCATGGAGTAAGTGTTTCAGTGTATTGGGCTGGTGTTGCTCTTAGGTGTTTTGAGGCATAACAGTGGAAGTCATGACTTTTCTTTCATAAGAAATAATAATAATTTGCTAAGTTGAAAGCTGTGCTGTAGGACAGCCTGTGAAGGAATGATAACTTTCAGACTTGCATACCAAATGCTTGTGGGTCACTAAGATGGCCTAGTGTGAGCTCTCTCCATGTTTTTGTTGTCCTTTAATGATAGCTGCCAAAAATAAACATCCACATAAACAGCTGTCATAACCTTTGGAAGAATGATTTGCTGCAGAGACTGGAGACAGTTCATGTCGTTGAACTGGTGAGGAGGAGTTAGCTTGTCTTCCTATTGTGAATCCTGCTTTTATAAGCAGTAACAGTTTGGAAGGGAAATGTTTATCACTCAAAACACTTAATCAAATGATGGTCTTAACAATAACAACAAAAACAGTTGCTGCCTCTTCTCTCATCTCCAACATGTGCAGCTCCAAGCCAGTGGAGCAGTGTGGGAAGAGACAAAACTCAATAGTCTTGCTGCTTTTGTGACTTTGAGGAAGCATGTGCTGACTGGAAACCATGGGGTCTGCAAACACTTGGGAAGTAAGGCGAGTGCTGCCCACCCAGATTAAGGTCTCTATTTGGTTTATATCTCTGGAGGTGCTGCTGAGAAAGTACTTGCTGTCAGCAAGGTTTAATTCATTGCTTTCCATCTGCAAAGTACAGTGTTTTACAATTTAGGAAGAGAGCCAATTAAGATAGGACTAGAAGAGCATCAGTGTTGCACAAAGGAATCTTAAAAGACCAGCGTGGGAGCCTTACCCCTTCTATGTTGATCACCAAAAATGCTGAAACTTGGAAGTTTTTATACTGTAGATGAGTAAAAAGAAAACTTGTGAATTTTGCCCCTTACAATTGCTTACACATATACTTTTTTTGTACTCTTAAAAAGTTAGACATCCTATTTCCCTTAAAATGAACTTCCTCAATACCAGAGGCTGTCAAGTTAAAAGAAATGCATATACATTATGTTGAAGCTATTACTCACAATGATAATATACCAGACTTACCACTTACTATGCCACTTATTTTTTTCATGAAAAATATTCCTCCTCGTTTGAAGCAAGTGTGAGAATTTAAAGTATCCTTATGCCTTTAAAAGTTATATGTTACATTCTGGTATGTTGGATAGTTTTTTTTGTTTGTTTGTTTGTTTTTTTTCACCAATGGTTCACATGTTCATGAGATACACAGCTGTATCCCCCTGCTTAGAACTTTAATTATAAAAATAAGTTCACCTTGAAGAGTTAAAAATTATCTTTCTTTTCAGAAACAGGTGATACTGTAACAGAGCAGATCAACGGTCTATTGTAGTGTTTTATCTCTGCCACTAACTTACAGTTGATACCACTGCCAGGGCTTACAGGGTGGTTTTAGTATAACTGTAAAAACAGGTATGAGAAATGGGCAAAAGTTCAAAACCATGAACATGTGAGACCTGTTGTTGATTTCCCAAATGCAGTGGTTGGCTTTATAAATACAGCTTTTAGATCTTACATATGGAGTGGAGACTAACACCTGTTAACATTTTTCTCAGGTTAATAACATACACTGTTCTAAACTCATGTGATCGATTTTGGATTAAGAGGTTTTTCAGCAGGCAAAAAAAATCCTATTTGAATAACATACAGTTCTAAAATCCAGTTTGAGTCTCAGTCAACTTCAGTAAAATACCAAAGTTTCCATCTGTCAGATAGCATCTGGGACTGGAAAAGCTGAAGTGTACATGGCGTCATCATTATGAAAGACACTCCCTTCATGGGATTCCCTTCAATGAAATAAATTCAGAACACAGGATGTCGATATGTTGCTCATTTTACCTTGATACCTTCTGACTAAAACCAATTTATTACTAAACTCTGGCCCAGGTGGGGCTGAAGAATAAAGGGAGATGGCTATGTTTCCTTTCCCTCCTCCATCTCTCCTCAAAAGCATTTTGAATGTGCTGTTTTCCTCTCTCTATTTCAAGCAGTTTTAAATATTTGCCAAGTATGCAGAGGATTCTTTTTTAATGTTGCTGCATGTAATTTACCCATTGCTGCTGCCAAAATCTGTAGTGTACCCTGTTACCCCTTTTTGTGACGAGTATTGTGTGTAGCTTGTTAAAACTGGTTAAAATTAGAAATAAGAATTAAAAAAAAAAAAAAAAAAAAAAAGTGGATATTGACTGCTGTTGCCCTTTATTCTGCTAGCAGTCCTCCTGTGGTGAGTACAACTAGTACTTGTAGAAGTACAGCTTGAGGAATTATGTCAGTGTCTGGAATGGGTTTTCTGACGCCCAAGTTGTTTGCTGTATTTCAGTAACTACTTTTTTGTTGTTGTTGTTTAAGCAGTCAGAATTAACATAAACCTAAAAAAAATATACTTTTCAGGAGGTCTCTCCTGGAGGAAAAAAAGACTAAAACTGAACTGGAACCTCAGTAATTTTGAAGTCTGTGTGTTAGCTAAGAACGGAAATTGCTGCATTTTTTTTCCAGAAATGCATAAATACGTAAAATAGACAAATATTGATAATATTGATATTCTTTTTTTTTTTTTGAGCCATGTTCTTTACTTTTAAGAGAAAAAACAAGGAATGTTATGTGTTTCATAATGCTTAAACACTGAAAAGTTTTTATTATTAACATTTGCCAAATGTTAAATAGGAAAATGGCTTCCTTCATTACATTATTTTACCTTTGTTGGCAGTGGATGAGTAGGATTGGTGCCCATACTTGATCAAGACGTTTTTGGTGATCTAAAAGTGGCTTATTTAGAAGCAGAAAATGCGTTAAGAGGTTTTTCTTCCATCTTTGACAACGTGAGAGTAAATGAAAAGTGACATGCACAGCCCTGAGCGCACACCGTGGTACCGGGAGGAGGTGGGAGCAGCGGGTGGGAAGGAGCGGTGTGAGGCACAATGATTTGATAGCCCTGGGGTGGGAGTTGGCAGACCCGGGTTTTCTTCCTCGTCTGTCACCTGTGAGTGGTGTGAGTCCCTTCCCAAGGCTGGGTGCTGTTTGGCTGCCAGGCTCAGCTTGGCTGTGGGGACAGCCTCGCGGGTGGGTAAAGCACCCCACCAGTGGGGCTCTGGCTGTGATTGTTAGTGGATTCCAGCACTAGTCACTTAACAGGGGGGTCTCCTACCAGTGTAAGAAAAACTTAACTGCACTTGTTGTGAAACAAAGCTACCTTCCTTACACAGCAAGGTAGAGGGAAACTGAAAGTTTAAGGGGGGGGGAAGAAAATTGACCTGATTGGAGTCACAGGAGCAGATGAGCTTCTTCGTGATGGAGGGTTCTGGTGCAGGGGTTTGTGTCCTTCTGTAGGAACCAGTGCTGCTCTGCAGGACCAGCTTACAAGATCAAAGGTGACATTAAAGGAGAAAAGGAAACCTTTTTCCCTTCCTCAAAAGAGTAACTTGTCAGACATAAGTTAGCATGTAGGAACTCGAAGTCCAAATTTGGCTCAGTTTTAAATAAAGTTACCCACAGATTTTTGACGCATTGTTAGTCATACGCCTTGCGTGGCTTCGAGAGCGAGGGAGAGGAAAGTTGAATATCAGCACATTTAGTCCATGGGCTACTGCACTGTGTGCTTTTCACATCCAGGAGTAGGACCTTAAATTATTTCGGGATGAGGTCCTGTACAACTCACAGGCATGTAAAGCCTGTGTTCTTTTGTAGCTGTTCTTACTTTGTGGACAGGACTGTTGCTGGTTGGTCTTGAAAACCACTTCCTTCTCCTCCCCAGAGGAGGGGTGTGGGAATCTGGCTGCGTGCTGACTTGGTGCACACCACTGCTGGAGAGCATAGCGGCTCAAGATCTGGTCCGGTGAGAGCTGTGGCTTCAGGTACAGCTTTGATGCTAACTAAATAAATAAATAAAGCTTTTCCAGCCACACCCCCGCCGGCAGCCTGGATGCACGGCAGAGAAACAGCGGCTTCTGCCTGCTGAATCAGCATCAGCCTTGGCAGATGCAGGAGCAGATAAATCTCAGAAGCTGTGAGACCAAAAGCAAGCAATTCTTGGTGACAAAAACCCAAACTGGGAGTTTATAGGATGCTCTGGGAGTGCTGTTGCAGGGTCCAGGAGGTTCCCATTGAGGGGAAATAAGCCTTGTTTCAGAAAATAATCTTGTTAAGGGGAAAACTGCCCCCAGCTAATTTTTCTGAACCCTTCTGTGCTTTAAAAACACTCAAACATAATTGCTATCCCCACCTCCATCTTAGCGTGTGCTTTACGTCCCTTATCCCCCGGCGTGGCACGGGCCCAGGCAGCGTCAAGGTTAAACCTGGTGGAGAGCTTTGTTAAGGTGCTCCCTGCCTGCTCGCGAAGGCAGGGCACCTGCTAGGCATGCCCAGTGAGCGCCGCGAGCTGGCTCTCCCTTCCTGACGGATCTGCGAGGCTGAAGCACAAAGAGCGCTTGTTGCCCGCTCCCCGGTAGTCTCCCAGTGCTCCCACTAGCTGGGAAGGACTGGTTACCATGGAGGCTGCCATCTGTTCGCTCCCCGCTGGAATGTGATTATCCGTGCTGGGTTGGGAACCGGCACAAGCAGGGGAGCGTGTGCTGGCTGCAATTATCTGCAATGGAGTGTGGTAATGGAAGGCTTGAATGAGCGAGCTGGAGCAGCACATAAAAGGATTTTGCCCAAACTGTTAATGGTTGCTGGCCAAGAGGAGTAAATGCGGCTTTTTGTAAGGTCAGTGCTAAATTCATAACGCATTCAGTTAATTTTTAATGGGGGCGATGTATTGATGATTTAGGGACGATAGTACCATGGCAATAGTGCTTATTGTTAAGAGTGCAGCGGGGAGGGGGGTGGCTGTGTTTTAAAGATTTCTGTCTCTCTGTTTCAGTTCAAGCAGTTTAATTCGGGGTCATTAAAGTAGTAAGTCAGAACAATAACTGGCCAAGCTGACACAAATGGAGCAATTCATATCTCTTGTCTTTATGAAATGCTGTTTGCTGCCAGATCCGTTTGATTTACATGCCTCTTCACGTTGATTGCTTTTTGTCTGAGTGATTTTTATTTTCCTTTGGATGCGATAAGTGTTTTGTTTCTCATACTGGAATGATGGGTGAGAGATGGGGCTGAAGCAGAGCCAGTGATACAATAGACCTTTGGGGTGTTTCGTGCAGTTTGCTCAGAGGAAGCAGTGTAAGGTAAGCAGAATGCAGTAGCAGGTCTTTCACCCCTCACTCCCACCGTTGCCCCTGCTTCCAACTCGCAAACTGACCGAAAATTTTGGAGTCTTCCTCTCATATAGCTTAATTGTACCGAGACTTTTCACAAGTTTTTCAGGATGTTCTGCAAATATTGGGGCTGTTTTGGAGGGAGGATTTCATGGAAAGGAACACAAATTAGAAGTGTATGCTTCTAAGGCTTTTGTGTCTTCAAAAAGACGTTTGTTGTGCTCTAGGAGAAGGTATATTATTTTTTTTTTTTTTTCCATAAATGCACAATGAAGGTTTGTGTGCAGTTCAAATTATAGTGTTAAACGAGGGACACTGAAATGCATTCCTTAGAGCCCTATTGTACACCAAATAGATAAAATGTTAGAGCAGCAGATATTTTTAGTCCTGCAGGGGCTTTCCCATTTCAAATAAAGCTCTTACGCTGCATCCCTCTTGGCAGGACTGCCATTTTTATTTGGTACAGGGGAGGATACTGCTAGAGGCTTTTAATTAGAACTGTGTCAGTCCTAATTTTGCCCTCTGCTTTTGTGCACTTAAAATGTCAGTGCATTGGTGTCTGGGAGAAAAGTTCCCAATGTGGTTAATAAGTCGCTATTGCGACATAGTTGACTATGACAAATTTTTAACCTACAAGAGGCTTCACAAGTCCTTGTGCCTAAGAAAAGCTGGGGGGGAGGAGAGAGGGAGAGAGGGGCTGAGTTTTTTTTTTCTTCTTCTTCTTCTTTTTTTTTTTTTTTTTTCTCCATTTCTTTGGTTACTCAGAACTGTTGGGTGTACACAAGGTTTTCTTATGCCCGTGGGAGCCTGGTGTATGTGCCTGAAGTCCTTTCAGATGTTACTTGTGCATGTTGGTGGAACTGGGTGAGTTTTCTCAATGCAGGCTGCCTCACCCTTGTGATTTAAAGTATTTCTTTTTAACGCCTTCCTTCTCCAGAATGTAAGCATTCTGTTGCCATTGAAGCGAGTGATCTATGCCAAATGTGCTTTTAATGGGCAGCATTGGACTTGTTCACATGTGCCGGTTGCGCGTCTGTAATCGCGTTGTTAGAGAGAGCGCAGGGGGCAGATTGGCTTTTGTGCTTGGGAAGAGATCAGACTTTCACCCTTCAGAAGCCAGGCTGAAGCTTGCTGAGAGCCATCGGGAGGGAAAGGTATCCACCCCAGGGTTAGTTATCCTGGAGCTGGTGTGGGATGTGTTTCTGTTTGGTTTCTGGTAAGGTGGCTGTGGGTGGGAATTACTGGCTCATTGGCAAGTCTGCGCAGAAAGCTATGATCACATTGACATAAAGGTAATGTCTTGTATACTCCTCCCAGAGGTGATTTCTCCTGATTGCTAGCTGGCAGTGTGCTGAGAAGCTTGCTTTTCCACTGCCTTTGCTAAACCTTTTCGAAGAATAACCAAGGGGGCTTTCCACTTGGCATTCCCCAGCTCTGCTTCTTCTATTCTCTGACAAGCGCTGTGTAAAGGTCCAAATGGTCTTGAGCAAACGATTTTTTTATATTTATTTTCTTTTCTGAATGGCTTATATGTAGCTATTGAATATACCCGTCTTTTCCTATTAAATTTTACTTCAGGTCACTGGGTCAGCTTTGTTTTGCAGATACGGGATTTAAAGACTAGACACTCTTCTAATCCATTTGAGCATCTGGCCTTTCATAGTGGCAGAGGAACTGTTAAATGTCTGTTTGAAATTATTTTTTTTTTAAGATTTTTTTAATCTTTGGTGGATTATTACAATCAGCTCTGATGTTTATGCTTAATGCAAACAACTAAGGGTCAGTGTAATCTGCTACATGATCCCTTGAAGGAGATTTGTTCTGATACTGTCATTGGGGGCCGGCAGAGGTGGTGATGGGTTGTACTCAGTAGTGGTATTATTTTAAGATGGTAAGCTCTATTTTGGTACATCATCTCACAAAAAAAGGCACTTTGAAGGAAGTCCCATCTATGAATAGTGTTTAGGAATACAACCTATTAAACAGTGGGCTCTTCATGATTTTGTTTATAATAGATACACACGTCAAGCTTTCAGGGAGACTTGTCACTAAATGGTGAAATCCTGAGTCAATATATAGGAGGCTGGCTTGTGTATAAACGATCACAATTGTTTTCTTCAAACAGACAAGTCTTTCTGCTTTTGCTTCGACGCATGACTGTGGAATGCTGTTTGACATGACTTGCTTTTTATTTATACATTGTCTTCAGGCTGCTACTTTGCAGAACTCTTAAACATGCTCAGTTTTTGATTCACTTTTCTCCTGCCGTTTACTACTGTATTCTGAGTGTTAAAACAATAAAAAGCTGAGGGGCTGTACTGTCTCCTCACGGTACATTGCTATTAAAGCCTGCAGTTTCCCTTGAAGAGCTCACTGTTTCGGAAAGTCTGGGTGCCTGTTTACAAACTGTTCCCTTTGCAACTCCCATGGAATAATGGAGTCCTCGGGATACGGGATGTGGGAGGACAAACCTGCTGACGCAGCACTGCTGCTCTTGGTTTGTTCACAGGGCCTTGCATCTTTTATGCTTTGTATGGGTGGAGACAAAATGCAGGCATTAACGCTTTTTTGATGATACTAGAAATTGTTGTGCCAGATTTTAGAAAACATGAAATTTGTTGAATTGGTTCTAAAACAGATCTCCATCCTAAACCAGTAAGTGAGTCCTAAACCCATCCTAAACCGTGTGCAGGTAGGCTCATCTTTATGCATGGCTGGATATGAGAGGCTGGCAACATGCAGAGTAATGACACACCTGTGAATTGGAGCAGTTTTTTTTGTTTTTTTTTTTTTTTTTTTTAAGACCATTTTGGGGGTGTTGCATTTAGTAAAGACGTACATTTGTCCTGTCCTTTGCAGTGTCTCACTGAAGACTCTGAAGGCTCAGAGCTGTTCTGCAAATGACTTCAGAAAACATTCCTTCCAGGTAATTGCTGCTCAGACTTGGCAGTTAGGAGGAGAAGAGGGTGGGGGTAAATGACCGCAATCCAGCAAACAAAAGTCTTGAAGTGGCATTTTTTTCCAAGGTGCTCAGTTCATCCAGTTGCTCTAAAGTACAAAAATAGTACTTAGTCTGGCAGAAACATGAGAATTGTTTACTTTGTGATGAACATCTGAGAAGAGCAAATAATTGAGTACATTTGGGAAAGGGAGTTCAGAACTGGAAGTGATGTGATGATGATGGTCTATCCCTTAGTCACTGAGAGGGATGTTTTTGTGTGTGGGTTGTATCGTGTGAGCCTTCTCAGCTCATGACCTCTGCCTAAAGTCAGGATTGAGGCTTCAGAAGTCCTGAATTCCATTTTTTTTTTTTTTTTTTTTTTTTTTTTTTTTTTTTTTTTTTTTTTTTCTGTAGCTGGGGGACTTTGTTTTGCAGGCACTGAGTTAATGCCATGGGCAGTGTGATGTGTTCCTGAGTGCTGTCGATCACAGCTGCTCTTGGAGTGGTGGAGGGAAGATTAGCTCCAGGGCTTGTGTTACCGCTTTGAGGAACAAGTTGATTCTGTACTGAGCTATTCCTGCAGGGCAGGACCTGAACTTCTCACTTGGAATTTTCCTGGCTCATGTCTCTTCCTCTGTCCCAGCACTGCTTTTGTGCTGCCACGTTCCTGCCCCACTTCCTATGTGGGTTAATGTTTTTGTCATCCTTTTCTTAAGATCATTGATGCTAAAGGAAATGAGTGAAGGCATGAAGTGTGCTTTCTGCGATTCAAAATAGTTTAGGAAGGCTTCCCATATCATGCTTGCAGTAGGTACATTGAGACTGAGATCTATCACTTAGAAGAAATATTTTGATGCTATTTTTACTTTATTATTAACAGCATGGTTGAGTATTGTACAGCTGTTATTAAGCTTGCCAAAATATATAAACTATGAACCCTTTTGATGAGTACCTTTTTTTTTTTTTTTTTTTAATAAAAAAAATAATCCCATGCCACTTTTCTTTACAGCTTTAATAGTTCTCTGGCAGCTCTGTGTGCCAAGTCAGCTTCCATGACTAATTTTGATGTTGATTCTCTTCAGTAGCTCTTGTTCATGCAATTGCTCAGAGCCTTCTTTTGCTGTTATGACTTGGACACCCACTGTAATGCAGCTCGCAAGTTTATTTTTTTCTCCTTTGGCTTGTCAAGATTTCTGTGTGTGAGTCAGTTTTAACTGTGGAAGCTGCTAAAAGCAAACTCTTAAACATAGCTGCTGTAAGCCAAAATAAAATGGAAGGCTTACTGGTGGAGTTAGAGCTTTATGTAAAACTCAAAATACAACACATCCCAATATGATGAAATACTCAGGGGTAGCCATGTGAGCACTGTTTGCACGCAGTGAAGTCACCAGTGCTGCACTGCTCTGCTAGCATTATGTTATTTTTGGTACGTGTTCTTTGGAAAAAACTCACCCAGGACACTGTAGGTAAAACATCATTTTTCCCTCATTTTACTATTTATTCTAAATGCTATGGTATTGCTGCTGGCATAAGAGGATGATTGCTGCTTTCATTTCTATTTTTTTGGGGGGGTATGTGTGTCTATAAATTATAAATATTATAAGTATTATAAAATGTGGTCTTTTTAAACAGTTGACTTAAATTTTCCAGACTTGTCTTATTGTTGATGGTGGTCTTGTACGACTGAGAATACTCCAAAATGTTTCTAATGTTGAAAATTTCTGAAAATTAAATTTTCTTTTTTTTTTTTGCTTGCTGTTTAGTACAGGAATAAAACTTCAGTTGGTAGCTGAGTGTTTTTTTTTTGTGTGTGTGTGTGTATCCATGTGCATTCTGTGTAACGTCCTCAGCGTGTGTGGATGATCCACAGAGATAACAAGTGTGATATATACTGCAATTTCACATTAGAATGCACAGGGCACAGTCATTATGGGAAGGAAAAGCTGCTCAATCCAATGTGATCTACTTACAGTTCTTTGATACTGTAGTCAATTGATCGTAGTTTGATGTATGAAGATTTTCTTTGTAGGTCACTGAAACTGCTTTAATCCATGTTTATCTCAAAATTGGGTGGAATTTTAGAATCCTTTTCCATAAGAAAGGCAACGATGACATTTTACAGTGTATGTTTTATAACTGGCATCTTTTGTGATAATAGTTTTTCTCGAGTTCATAGATAGCAGTAAAAGAACTGTGGGGAAAAGCTTATGGATTGCTTTTATGTTAAAATAAATGATGAAAAGCTATTACCAGCTGGCTGATGAGGTCTGGGGTGTGGATAGTAATACTTTAAAGAAAATCATAGTTTCACTAGTGCTGATGTGGTCTCTGAAATATGTGTTTAACTAGCTGCATAACTTTGCTATGTAAAATGGAGAGTCATGACTGTCACTGATCTTACAGCAAAAGCTGAAATTCTGTCACTTGTCACCACTGTCTGTATCATTACCTCCTTTTCTGAAATGATTTGGTTTGGGGAATCCCTTTTGATCATTTTCCTTTGGACACTGGAATTTAGTAAGGCCAGATGGACTGGAAAAAAAGCAGTAATACATATTGATGGCAGGAGCTAAATAGACTGTAAAGAAGGTCCCAGTTTGACTATCCTGTAGGTACTAGGCTAGGCTGGTCTAAATATGCCAAAGTCAAGAGACTAAAGCTGTTTTTGTCCTGGAAAAAAGTTACCCTGATGCCTTTTAGAATGGGATGGGGATGATGGAGAAGGGTGGAAGGGAAAGGGCAACACCACTGTGCCATCAAGCTTCTCTTCTCCAGAAAGCACAAAGTCAGAGTTGAGGTAGAACAGGTTGAAAATGCCTATACTGTTGCATATTCTGTTCAAGACAATACAAATGGGACTCAGGAAGAGACTAAATATATTTGCGGTGAATATGCCTGTCAGCAGCTGTAAAACACTGTTGCACAAACACATCTGCTGACTGATGATCCTAGACGTCTGATGCTGGAAGCCATGGGGACTGAGGGAAAAATCATTGTGTGCTAGCTGCCTTCTGATGTAGGTTACCCAAACATTTGCTACTAGTTCTTTTCAGACATGCAATATTTGATTGATTGATTTCTTCTTATATTCTTTTTTTCTTGGCCAATATTTGTAGTTCGTATGCCCTTATCTGGTCTGGAAATGTACTGATGTGTTCTACTCTGGTGTTTATTGTGAACTTGTCATGCTGTTTTTCATTAACTCAAAGCAAGAATAATTAGTACTTTTATACTTAGTATCTGACACTGTCCAAACCTTTTTTTTTTTTTTTTTTTTTCTTTTTGAATATATTTATATGAACACTAAATCACTGTTGCTGCATGCTGACCAGCTCCACTTGTGAGTCTTTCTACTGCCTGGATTTCTAACATTGACTTTTTTTAAGCCGAGGATGCAGCCTTCCACTAACAGCTAAATTTAAAGACAAGTCTGTGTGCTGGTCTTTCTGGTTTGAATTGTGTTTTTTCTTCCTGTTTTGCTTTGCCATTTTTGTTTGTTTGGGGGGGGGTTGGAAGTAGGGGTGTTTTTTTGTATGTGTAATGTGTGACCAAAGGCTAAATTAACTGGAAAATGAGTCTGTGTCCTTCAGCTGTTTTGCAAAGTTGTTAAATGAGCAACATGTTTAGTCTCTGAAGGTGAAGAACGATGGGTGGCACAATGCTATTAGGATAGGTTGCAAGCTTTTTTTCCTCTCTCCACTTCCCTTTTTCCCCTTTCTTCCTTAAAGAAGTGTGTGGGTATCTGTGGTTCCCACCTGGTGTGGCACCAGGGCTGCTCCACTGGCCTCGCACCGCTGGCCTTTGTTATCTTGGTCCTCCTGCCTGGCTGGCAGCAGAGCGTGGTGGCAACTGGAACCATCCCTGCGGGAGGTACTGGGGCCACTGGGGAAGAGGCAGCAGCTGCGGTGCAGGCAGGGGCCTGGAGAAGCTGCCTTCTCCGGGGGAAGGCAAGAGGAGGAGAAAGCAGCAAAGACAAGGTAAGAAAAGGGCAAGCTGCTGGGCCATAAGGTCTTTGCTTGGTATTTATTTACTGTGTGTTAATATAACAGAAAGGATAGTGCTATAAACAGTAATTTCCTCGTCCCTAAATTGTAACATGAAGCTTTTCTCCCAATTTTGTAAAAAAGGATACAAAATAGTGAACTGTTAAGCCATTTCTTAAAACAGGAGAATCAAACCCAGTTGATAAGCAAAGCCTTTGTCTACTTCTCAGATTTAAAACCAAAACTTATTTAACAATTGCTGATCTTTGTCTGCTAGAAAAGTTTACTTGGAAGAATTAACCAGATTAACCACAGATTCCTGGATTTTTGGTAAATATGGGAAATATTTTAAGTGACAGAAACACAGCTTTATATGGTTTGTGGAAAACATACAGTTGCCGTAACAAATGCACCCCTTTTGTAAGCACTAATAGAGTAGATGACAGTGATGTGGCACTCATCTTCAGTATAGTTCTTTGATTTTATTAGAACTAGAACCATTTCATTATTTGTTTGGAGGGCTTTGTATTGCTTTTATGCTAAATTGCAGATACACGATTCTACCATGACAAATGCTGTACAAATGTAGGACAAAAAAGCAGACTTTTCCCTTAAGAACTTCTATTACACGTCCTTTGGGCTTTTGTACAGCCACTGGCTTTCCCTTTGGGACACATGTTACAGCTGAGCTGGAGAGGGGGAAAGAAAAGATGGAAAAATACTGCTAGTTGTTTTCTAATTGTGGCACAATAACTGCTCATCACACCTGCCTTGCTATTGCTTGTCTTAAGCCCTAATCCTTGCATGTGAACCAGGAGAGCTGGAGGAGGGACTGGTGGAGCAGTTTTTTACTCCAGAACTGGGAGGGAGTGTCCTTAGTACAAACTTGCTTCTGTGTGGGCTGCAGATTCAGGATCCCTCTTGATACTTCTCACCTTGGGAGGCTAGTTACCCATCTCTTTAAGGTACTATTGTTGTTTTTTGTTATGGCAGTCCAAGGCAGTCCAAAATATCCATTTTTAGACTCCCTTCCCACCCAGCCCACGTCTGTCTGGACTTCTCCTTGTCCCTTCTCTTGCTGGTGGTCACTTGTTTTTGTAGGTCGCTTGCTGAATCTAGAAGTTTGTTCCCCATCTCATTTTTCAATGGGGACATGCATGTATTAAGTTGTACCATTTTTTATTCCTTCCTCACATGCCTACGCGTCAAAGCTTAAAGGATGAAGCTTAATGAGACCTCAAATAACGAGGTTTGCTTACTGTCCTCTGTCACCATTTTTCCTTCTGTTGACACTGATGCTCATCTGACTCCATAGGCCATCTCAGACTGCTAAGTTAAGACCAATCCCAGAGAAAATGAGTATTTTTCTGGCAGATTAGTGAGCTGAACTGGCTTGCTTCATTGCCAGACAAGACTCTGTAAGGAGAGGAAGAGCAGCATTTTCCATCATCAGCCACTGGCTTGATGTGAGTGTACTCCTGGGCTGCATGCTGATCATCTTGCCTTGCCTCTCTTGAGGATATTGGGCAATCACGCATGAATTTCATCCTTCGTGTATCCATTCAATGGCCCTTGTCAACTCTTCACAGCCACTGCGCTCGGTCATCATTAACCTTTGCAGTCCTGGGCAGCCCATTGCTGCCCCTGGATAGGATGTCAGAGTTGATCTGAGGGGACAGCCTGGCTCAGAGAAGGGCGGGCATGTTCCTGCCTGCTGTGCTGTGCCATGCCGTGGCTTCCACCATACGCCTCTTGGCGCTGGTCTGGTTGTAGAAAACAGTTTGCTAACCTGAAAGAAAACTTTGTTTTGCCTGTGCAGATTTTCCCACTGGGTTGCATTGCCTGATCATGGGCTGGATGTTTTGATAAGGGAGAAAATTGACTATAGCTGCAAAGTGGTTCATGTACTAGAACCACTAAATTGAAATGCAGCTGTAACATTAACTACATCCTTGTGGGCATCATCTCCCTTCCTTGGCAGAGAGGGGAAACTTCTGAACATCCATCCATGTGCTGGTTTTCCTCATGTGCAGCTCCTGGTAGTTGGCTGCTTGACTTGTGTTTTGTCGCCACATGGTGATCAAAGGCAGGAAGCCCACGCCATGTCCCCCCCTACAGCCAAATGGAACAACAAAGCACTGGTTGCAGGACTATGCTGGGCTCTTGCACATCACTTATTTTAGGTTATAACAAGAATGAAGAATTAAGGGCAGCACATACAAAGGCTGAAGGAGAGTGGATTTTTCTGGGGCAAGGGTGTGTGGTGCCTTGCTAGCTAATCCCATTACCCTAAGAACAGCTGGGAACCAAGCAGAACACTGCAGACTTCTAGCAGGACCTTGGAAACTGTTTTGGCTTAGGGACAAAGCATGCCTTCGTTTTTGCCTACGACCAAATTACTGTGCTTTTGAAGTACTTGGGTGGAAAGGAAAAGGGTGAGAGGTAAGTAGCAGTGTGAGAGAGCCGTATCCACCTTACAGGAACCCTGTGAAATGTGCCTGTTTGGTTGGTGTGGTTTTAAGTCTCTTTTGGATTAACTGATATGTTTAAAGGTCTGTCACAGGAAGAGAAAAAAAAAAAAAAAAAGGAGGGGGTGCTTTCAACAGAGAGCACTGATGTACTGGAATTCAAACTGCTTTGTGCCCTGTTCTGTGCTGGAAGGGATCTGAGGCTACTGATTCTTCAGGTGGGAGAAAAATCACTTTTTCTCCATGACTGGCTTGTAGAAACTGCATACCATATCCTGATGCAGTGTTCTCAACAAAACTTTTCAAACTCTGTGCCTGAAGTGAGCCTGCAGTGAGACGGCAGCTGAAGGCAGGGAGGCTGTGATGGTTGGGCTGTGATTCACTGTCACATGAGCTGGTTTGTTCTCGGGGGTGTGTGAAAGTGTGGAATGCTGTCCATGTCGCCCTTTAATACTTGGTTCAACTTTTCAGATTTCCTGAGAGTGCTCACGATCACAGGACTTTGTTCTCAACAATAGCTTCATCAAATTAAGAATAGTCAAAAGAAGCAAACGATTTGAGTCCTCTTATCTGCAAAATGGGGAAAATACTAAGAAAGCTTGTGAAGTTTAGTTTGCAGTGTGCTTGGAGGTGGAAATCAGAGTAAATGTCCTCTATTTATTACAAGTCATTTGTAAAACCTCTAGTACTGGAGTCATGAAGTCATATGATGAGCCAATACTTTTGAGCTGAGATAACTCAGTTAAACTACTTTAGTTAAGTTAAAGTTGAACTACTTTACCATGCATGTGTGTGGACCAAAACTATGCTGGTTTTAGTTTGAATAGCTATTTTATTCATATTAAATGACAGTAGCTACACAGTGGTATGATTTTAATTAACCACTAATGAGAACACTTTATTTAACTAGCTGTTCTCTATGCCCCTTTTTTCTGCTTTTAGAAAAATGTAATAAATTTAAATTTATTCTTCAGTTAACTTTTCTTTAAAGTTGAGGGATATGTTCTAATGACCAGTCAGATACCGCTGTGCCTTTTGTCAATGTGATTACAACTAATATTTAATAATATGACATTAGAGTGTAGGTTGTACTTTGCACTGTTTCTGTTCTTATAGCAAGGAAAGCTGGGTATAAAACTCATGTGAAACCAGGGGAATAGATTAATGAGATGTCCCCATTGTATCTGTTTTAATCTCCCCCAAATCCCTTTATCTGCTAGCTAATCAAACGGAGATAATTAAGCTTCTTCTTTTTTTTTTAAAAAAAAAATTATTTATTTATTTATTTATTTATTTATTTTTAATGGAGGATTTAAGCGTGTGTTTTGAAGTTAGGCTTTGGAGACTTCTTTATGCCAGTTTTAATGTTGCTGTTCCGGAAATTAAATTTCACAATGTCCTTCAGGTTTGTGAAATTCCTTTTTTTTCCCTGAGCAAATTGGGATCTGAGTTTGCTCTCCATGAGCTGTTGCAAGCAGCGGAGTCACCTGATAGGTAGAAAGTGGACCAGCCCTAGTCAGAGCTGGGATCTGGTGTGTGCTCCGTGCCTCCTGCTGGCACCTCAGGGACGGAGGAGAGCAGAATCTGGGAGTTCAAATGGCCTCCCTCCCACGTGTCTCATGCTGCAGAGTCAGTAATAGCTGGGATATGTGCTTACCCAAAAAGGGAGACTTGGCAGCTTGTTTTGATTTTCCCTGCCACCGCCCCGTGCTTTCCCTGATCTGACCCCTCATCTCTTCCCTTATGGCGGGCAGTATCTCGTATTTCTGTAACTGCCTACCTGCACCTTTTGCTTTTTGCACTATTTTGCAGCCTTTTTTCTTACAATTTTCTAACCTATTGTGTTGCTTGCATGAAATTTGAAAACTATTGCTGATCCCTTCTGAATTTAAAATCTGCCACCTATGTGCATCATCAGTGTTTTTCCTGGGTTAGGAAGCATGTGTCAGGCTGAAGAAAGATGGACCAAGCCTCACTGGCAGGTGGACAAAACAGTCTGGAGTGGAAAGTGGTTTGTTTCAAATACGGGATACCCAAGAAAATGCATCTTCTTTGCAAAGCCTTTTCTGGAGAGAGGCGGTGTTCTGTTGTAGGCTTGCTTCATCTGGAAGCCCCAAGTAAGGAGGCAGTCTTTGCATTCAGGGAGATGAGCTTCAGAACAGAAATGTAACCTGTGCATTGGAGTTCTTAGACTGGTCTCTTAGTCCAGCCTTTTACAAACTTAATCATTTACACACTGTTACTTTTTGTTTTCATGGTGTATTGATGACCTGGGTGAATGAGATTTCTTTAAGGAGACCGGAATTACTGGCCAGGAGTATCAAAGATGGCAAATTGCCATTTTAGCAGTTCAAAAATACATGCCAAAAACAAACAAACAACACGTGAAAGTCTGGGTTAAAGTGCTAAAAATGGATTCTGTTTAGTTTTCAAATCCATGTGCACAGAACTTGCATCTCCTCATCTCAAGAAAAATAAAACCAAAGTTTTGAAATAAATAGGGGAAAACAGTCGCTCTTACAGGTTTTGGAAAAAAAAAAACAAACACTTTGACATCTGTACTAGAAAGGAAATAATTAGCTGCCCTCATCAAGAGAGCTGTCTCCTCAGTGAAAAAACAGATACATAACAATGAATTGTTTTGCAAGTGTATTCCCTGTAACCCTTGGTACTTGTCCTTCAGAGCAGCTCTGCAGCGTGTGTTTGTGCATAGCCTTGAGTGTGAGGTTTAGGAGTGGACCTTGGTGGAAGGGGCTGCAGGGAGATGTGGTTTGGAGCCCTGGCTGAAGATGACCTCAGCTGCAGTGAATGAAGAGCTGGCTGCTGTATCCGGATTCGTATTATCCAAATTGACAGGGCTGGATGTAAATCCTGGTTTCTTTCTCCTGCTGGTATAAATGCGTGCCAGCCAGGGACCACGTGATTGGAGAGCTCACATGTGAGCAACAAAAAGAAATGCCACTTTCAGTAACTTCTCTTTTCTGTTGGTCCTTTCACTTTTTGAAAATTTGCATTTCACAATGCAGAATTCATTGTAATCGCTTTGTGTTCTGCCCTTGGGCACAATAGCTAGTTTATGCCATTTAAAAATTGATTTTAAATAATTCCAGGGAGTCTTAATCTGTGCCAAATAAGCTAATATTTTCATGACAATTCCTTAGTGTAGACTTTTTTTTGTCCACTGCTCTAGTATTGTGTGCTGTGTTTATAAACTTATTACTAGAATGAAGTATACACATTATACAGTGGAAAAAAAAAAATAGAAACAAGCATTGTGTAGTGTAAAGGGAGAACGAAGTCCCAACCACAGAAATGCTCTTATTTGTCCTTTAACCTTGATAGTGCTTTATTTTCAAAGAGCAAAGAGTTTGTAGTGACAAAACTTCCATAGCAGCTGGGGCATTAGACAAAACAATTTATGGTCGTCCCTCCTCCTCTTCCTCCTCCCTTCTCCAGCACTGTGTGGTTACATAAGCTGATTTCTTTGTTTTTCCTCTTTAATAGTGAGCAGGCTTCACTTCTTTCTCTAAGCTGAGTGGCTTGCATGCTTACGTTTTTCCTCTTGAAACCGGCTGGCCAGAGGAGGAGCACAGTGTAATTGAAAGACCCAGCATGTAAACTGTCGGCATATACTGCACATCTGGCAAGAAGTCCTTTCTGGCAGCTTATAGGTCATGTAAATTGGATATATGTGAGCCTGCCACAGTGTTATTACCATTGTGAAGGCAATTCCTCGTGCAGTGGTACTGGAATATATTAAAAAAAAAAAAAAAAAAATGTCTTCTGAACCAGGTAAGACTGAACGGGATGCTTCTGTTAAGCCTTAATCTCTTCAAGGCTTGGGGGTGTTTTTTGTGTCCAGAGGCACAACGAGTTAAACTTTCTTGGGGGGTGCCTTGAAGCAAGTAAACACATTAAAATCCAGCTGCTGTGTGAGGCAATACAGCTGGAATGTGATGGTGTCTTTTTGCACTTACTCCGAGTAAATGAGATTGCAGTTGCTTGAGCTGTTTGCCCAGTAAATCTGCCACACAGGGAACTGTGTTACTTTTGGCTTGTTCTGCTGCTGCTTTCACCAGCTCAACACTTGCTAAAGCGAATCAATTTTGTGATATTTATTTATACTTCTGGCTCATTTGTCAGGTTCATTGAGTTCTGTTCATAGCTGCAAGGTTGCTATAGTGCACTTCTGTAAATCAGCACTGGCTCAAAGCACTCTCTTTTGCATTGTTTTGGGAAATGGGTGTATGTTTCCAACGTGCTTAGCTTTTCTTGTGTGATATTGCAATAATCCATTTAACTTGCACTTCTGATACCTTTAAAGTACAGGATTAGCTTCCAGAATAGAAGAATGTCATCTTGTATTACACCGTGCAATGAAAGGTCTGGATTTTTTGCATTGAAAATATGTTTCTAGCAATTTTTAAGAATACTATTGAAGTTGATGCTTTACTTGAGTGCATTTTGCAGTTCTGACAAAAGTTCAGATTACGGTAAATTGAATTAAAATGGGTTATATTTAGCCCTAACTTCTGAACATCCTTAATTCTGTTCTGCACAGAGATCTGTGGAAGGTTTGGGTTCAGTATGCTGGTTTTCCTCTGGAAGCCCTCTGAGGCTGCATAGAGGGAAGGGAATGATTGCATGGGTGAGCTTGAGAGATTTGCTAGAGAAGCTTGGAGCAGATGCATGCAAATGTCTGCCTCCTGACCTCAGTGTTTGTAGGCATCTGATTTTTCATAGGTACAAAGAATGCTTGGTTTAAAATCTTTCTGTTGGCTCCTTATCTGTTTTATTATCAAGTTTGAAGGTGCCCTTCTCCCTTTAGATTTTGGTAATCACCCAACAGAATGGGCATTATAACTTTCCTCCCGCTTTGTAACATTATTATGTATCCTGAGAAAAATCTACATGTGATAGTAAAAGTTTTTCTTTTTCTCACCATTATTGCTCTTAGGAGCTGTTTTCTAGGATCTGTAATGCATACTGTTTTCCTATAAACATAACACAAACCCCCATAGATTTCGAGGAAGCTCAGTGTGGTGCCGTAAGTACTATTTTTGGTATTACAAGTAATCTTCACTTTTTGCCCTTTGGCATGTTTTTGGCTATTTCAGTTTGGCTTACAGTATACTTCCGTGTAACAGGGGCAGTCTGAATATAGAATACACTGGTGAAGCTGTGATCTCTGATTCTGAGAGATCAAATATCTGAAGTGCAAATGCATTTGTATGTGTCTTAAGGTGACATAAAGAATACTGTCATACTGCTGTGGTATTTTTCAGGCAGTGTCTCTTTGCTCAGGCTCCAGTTAGAAGTTGTATGAAAGCAGTAGTGGACTGTCTTGCAAATACCTGGCTTGAAGGGTGAGCAGAGCGAAGAGCAGCCTATGGAAGAGCATGTAGGTATGGAGCGGGCAAATATCCCTTGACGTTCCTAAATAGCACCTAAAAGACGCATGGAGCTACTGCTTCTGCTGTCACTTGCTGGGGCACTGGGACTTGAAGGGACAGTGCCTATTCAGGGATGTAAATTCTCACCTCAGTTTAGAAACTGCAACTGCAATGTTAAGCATGCAATTGAGGGAGAGCATCCAGTTGCCTGACAAAAGCAATTCTTGCAAGTATTGAGGGCCTGTAACAAATACAGGAAACGTGTACAGTGCATCTTTTCTGGAGCTTTGATGTTTTCAAAGAAAAGAACTTTACAGCTTTATTCTTATTATTACTCCTCACGGTAGGGTGAAAAAATCACTGAAAACCTCACTTCAAGCAATGTCATTTTGAAAGGTTCAATGATACTGTGACCCACAGAAGTCACCAGAGAAGCAGGTGGTCTTCATTAGCTCCATCACTATGCTTTGCACTGGGACTGCAGGCCCCAGAGTCTTCTGCTGGTCTTTTCAGTGCTAGGTGCTGTATAAACAGTGAAAGATGCGCTGGTGGTTTGCGTCAGTGCTTGTAAACCTAGTGAATTTGTTGAGTCTTTTCTAAAAATAGAAACTAGTCATGGCACACTCATTTTCCCCATTTTTCTCCCCTGCCCTGGGTTTACGATCACTGTAAGACGAAAGGATTAAGTTCCTTTAAGGATATGGAAATTCAGAGCCTGTGTGTTTCCTTGTAGCATGGCAGGCAGTAATTGACAGGAAGAGGAGTGTAAGTAGTTATCAAACACAATCTTTGCTTTATGCTGTTGTGAAATATTTAACATACTGTGACTGCTCTCGCTTGTGAAGAAGCCCATGCAAGAATGACCTGTCGCTTGCAGGGAGGAAGAGAAAGGAAAATAATAGAGGGAAGCAACAACTGGGTGAGGTCATGTAAGGTGGAGAGGGATTGGAGTATTGCCAAACTTTAGGTTATAAAAGAAATGAAATGTTTAGCCTTAAACGTGTTTTTGTTTGCTTGGTTTGTTTTGATTAATGTCATAGATTTTTGTTTGCTCTCTGTTTTGGAAGACTTTCATCCCTAACATGCAAGCTGTCGGCTTTTTTTAAAAAATAAAAATAAAAAAATAAAATGAATATTTAGATACCATTCTGATGCCAAAAAGCGAGGCTTTAAGGAATACAGTGAATACTGCACAGGAGTCCTCAGGGTTGTGCTGCAGCTGGGTGAGCAGCTCATGTGACTGAATGGGGGGGTGCTGCCATGGGGCTGCCCAGGCTCTCCCTGGGCCTTTCCCAGGCTTTTGGTCTCATCCCCAAGCCATTTCAGCTTGCTCACACAGCAGAAAACTAGTATGATACAAGCAGCATATTGTTTTCTTGTGGGGTTCCATTGGCCTGGCAATAAATCCAAAAAGTATGAGTGCTGGTAAGAAGTAAGTGATGGGAACTCAAAAGATGGTGAGGAAAGGAAGGGGATAAAACTAACCCTTCTCTGTGGAGGTCGTCTTGGTCAGTCTCTGTAGTTTTATTTTTGGTTTTGAGCAGCCTTTTTTAGTCTGTCCTGAGGCACTAAACATTTTCATTTTCAGAATGTTTGCAAAGTGAAAGGTTGCACATCCTTCAAGTGTGCTGGACAAAACTCAAGTTGTTTTAAAATCATTTCTCTTTAGGACATACTGGTGGGTTTAATGTATTTTTACTTTATATGACTTTTTAAAAAGCATTTTCCATCTATTTGCTCACATGAAGATAGGGAAGTTATTTAAACAATCATATGAGTATTAAGCTTTTTTTTGAACAGGATGGTAAATATTCATCTGAGTCTGCAGGAAAAAACATTTTAATTTTCTGATTTACGTTTTTAAAATTCATCATATAAGAGTTATTTTTTAAAATATATTTTAAATGGGATTCTGGAAAAGAGAGGAGAGAGAAATAAACATTACAATTGTTCTCGGTCTTGGCCAGTTCATAGCATAAAACGTAAAGCTGTTGCAACCTGTTCTGATGTTGAAGAGGTGATTGCGCTGATGGCAGGTCTGTTGAGCTGAAGCGAACTCTGTGAACAGCAGCACAAACAGTAGTAATTTTTGGCAATGTAAGGCTAAGGCTTTATTCCCCATTTGGAATCCAGGCAACATGTATTTGTCTTCCTTCCGTAAGGATGATTAGAAACTGATGAGTTAGCATGAAATGGTGATCTCTCTCTCTATCACTCTTTATAGGCAAGGGGCCACATAAAAACTGGCATAATTATGGTAGGGTTTGAGGAGACAGAAAAAGGAACGTCCCTCTTAAACAATTTCGCAGGAAGGCCCTAAATGTACTTAAAGCAAGCTTTTTCTGGCTTTTTTTTTTTTTTTTTTTTTTTTTTTTTCCCTAACCAGGTCAAAAGCAGGAAGCACTTGAATTCTTGTGAAGTGTCCAGCTTTGGGTTCTTTATATTTCTGTTTTGGTGCAATGAGCCATTCCCAGGGAGCTGCTTGTTTTTCTGTGTCTTGTAGATGATGGTTGTTAACTACTTGGCAGGGAGACGGGAGCGCTCGTGGAGCCTGACAGCGGGCTGTGCGCCGCTGACTTTGGGGAGGAAAAGCATTATGTGCTGAGCAGCTGGGAGCACCGCACAGCTGTGCTGCTGATACGTATTTAAGGGACTCACAGCCACATGTTTATCACCCTCTTTATCACTGTTCTTTATCACATCCATAATTTTAAATATACTTCAGTCTTTCAAATAACAGAAAATAGTGGTTGGTATGCTGTGATGGTATTGCGCAGTTAACACGCTGCAGCCTTTAATTAGAGCATATTATTTTAAGTCTTGATTCATGTATGTTTAGAGAATAGGGTTGTGACACAGACACACACACACAGACACACAGACACCCCCCCCCCCCCCCCCCCCCCCGGGGTTGGATTCATTGGAATTAACATCATCTAGTGGCTGCTTGCCTCTGAAAAGGGTGCCTTGTCTTCCTTTCCCCTGTCAATGTATTTGCATCTTTGCCCAAGCCCCAGTGCATCTGAGGTGACTGAAGGTGTGAATCTGGAAGAGAACTAGTTGCTTTTTTTTTTTTTTTTTTTTCTTTTTTTGGCAGAGTTACATTTCTGAGGGCTTAACTTTCCCGGCCTGCATCCTGTGGCTAGATGCATGCCAGCACTATTGCAAAGTGGTGGGAGCAGGCAGCCAGGAGGAGGGAGGGGAGCGGGTGGAACAACTCGTGTCAATGCTGGCTGGCTCCTGGATGGTTTGGGGTTGCCAGATCTGTCCCGACACACTTACTGCCTCAGCAGCTGGCAGTGGGAAGCAGTTCCTGTCTATCAGTGATAATTTTATTGTCTTGTATTGCATAATTGACTTCTGTTTGGATCTTTGGCTATTATACATTTCAGATATAATACATATACATTCGTACCTTGAAACTACTTAAATGCTATCTGACTGTATCTTTCTATCAGTGCGTTCACATCTTCTGAAAAAATAGATGTCAGCTATACTTTGAACCTCCTGTTATTTGATTTTATTTTATCTTTTTTCCTCCTGTGGGTCTGTGGTATTTCTTTTTTATTTCTAAGCATCCTACTTCTAAAAATATTTTCCTAGCAATTCATCTTTTATCAGCAGAAGTAGCTGAATGTATGTCTTAAAGCATATGTGTGTTTTTCTAAAATAGCTCTGAGTTGAGATGAGATGAATCTGAAACAACTGCATAGGTAATTGGACAGAGAAGAAGAGGAAAATGTCAACGATTGACTTGATAGGGAAGTCTTCTTGTATAGTGAGCAAAATGGTGAAATTTATGGTTCAGTCTTATCTTTTTTTTTTTTTTTTTGAAAACCTGTAAGTATCTGTCAAACCTAAACACTATTGTTTTATAATAGCTTATAATTTATAGAAGTGGAGGAGCTTTTTCATTCTTTGAAGTAGTATTACAATTGCATAAATATATTTTAATATGACATCTTGAATAACTTCAATAGTTTGTACAAAATAAAAGTATCTGCATGTTTTCCTAACATGGCTCCGGTACTGGAGGTGCTCTCCTTAATATGAAATGTTAGAATGCTGCTTAGTTATGGCATCCTGCTGGTTATCTTACATATGGTAACTGGAAGAAATTAAATCATCTTAAGACTCAGCAAATCAAGCAAAAGAAATATCTAGGGCTCAATGCCACAACTCGTGTTCAGATAAGTGATTGTTCTGTGATCAGTGGGTCTGCTTATTCGAATAGGGTGTTCTCATTAAGTAGGAGGTCAGGATATTTCAAAAATGATGAGTGCTGCCACTGTAAAATACGCTGATATCAACCTAAAATTCATTTTTTTAAAAAAAAGTCACTGTTTTGTAGAATGGCTGGGGAGCCATTCCTCACCTCACTGCTCTACAAGGAAAATTGAAAGGAAAAAATACTTTGGGAAAACTTGGCAGAAGTGCTTCATGCTAATCTTTTCTCACGATAGGGTTCACCACAATGGCTATTAATGCAGTAGGAACTCGAGAAAGACACACACCTTACTCAAGCCATTCCTTCATCAAATGTGTGTGAAACTGTAAAAAGCTCATAAGGACAGGGCAGGAAGCAAATGGCCCTCAGGTACAATGCTTACCATTTTTACCACGATTGCCCCAGGGAAGAGGTTGAAGGATGTAGTCAGGACTCTCCTGGGACAGTAAAATATGTGAGAAGCACTTATAGAGGTGAAAGTTGCTCTCATGCATTACAGAACTAGCAAAAGAGTGTGTTGACAAGGAGGGAGAAATTACCTGAAATTACCTGCTGTAGAAATGAGACAGTAACAGCAGAAGGCTGAATGTGGTGGTTTCAAGGATCAACTTACTCTGCGTTATCCTGAAGCGATGAAACTGCTGCTACTTACTATACATGTTTTGAAAATTATTATTATTACTTTTATTTATTTATTTTTGTGGTAAAGTCATTGTTTTTAAATACATGAAGCTTATGGGTTATCATTTGTAGGGTCAGAAACCTTGGTAGCCTTTAAGTCTTGGAGATAGTCTTCACAAAAAGAAGAAAAGGAAATCAGGCCCAAATCCCTTTAACAATATTGCTACTATTTTATTAAAAACAAACTATGAAAAGTCTTCACAGGTAAAAAGAACACTGCTGCATATCTTCTGTTTAGATTTTGGGTTTGATAATATACGCTCAAAGACCAAAGTGAAAATGAGTTTGAGGGACTGTTTTGTAATACAGGAACCTAAGTATTGATGTGAAAGAGTAGTTCTTGATTCCTGTAAACGGAACTCATTTTGCTTAGAGCTTTCCCTTCAATCATATGTTTTTTTCTGGAGATGTGACTTGAAAATTGCTTGTCTCTGTTCACATGAGAAATCTTCAATAATCATTAAGTAGTTGATTAACAGCAGCCATCACTTATGCCGTTGTCCCAGTTTGTATGAGCATAGGTGTCTTCTAAGAGCCTTAATATAATATTCTGTGTTTTTGGCTGAGGACTTAAGTCATAAGCTACTACTCTCAAACCACAAACTGCACGTTGGCAGCATATTCTGAATTAGTGGTTTCCACTCAAGGGAAACGGAGGCGTGCTTCAGCCAGAGCCAGGCGGTCCTTCCTGCTCCCTCCATGCCCCTTCTCCCCTTCAGAGGAGGGAGTAGCAGTGGCAGGTTTCTGGAGGTCCTGCCATCTGGAGCAGTTGCTCTGTCAGTAGCAAGACCCACAGGCTTGCTGCCTCCGCTTCTTATGATGGAGGAAGATGTAAGAGTAGAAAACCACAGCAGCAGTGGCCAGCAGTAAGGTTGTCGCATTATCTCAGTGACTTGCAGCTTCTGCAGCCCTCCACCCCTGTGGCCATCAGTAAGCTCAGCTGCAGACTAGGTCCTCCACCCCTGAGGTGCCTGAGCATCAGTTTCACCACTGGTGTTCTCCAAAAACTGAGTGATTAGAGAGCAGTGGCACTGCAAGTCTGTTGACAATAGGAAAGTTGTTTTCAGAAAGCTTAAACCATGGGTTTTTAATACAGTTTTTAGAAGCTGTTCACTGTTTCTCTTTCTGTTTTAATTTATGTGACTAGTTAGCACTATAGTATCGTATATGCCACTTGGACTTCTATCAAATTAATTTTGATTTTAAAGACTCCATATACTTAAGGTGGTTTTTTGACTTGCTTTGCATTCCCTTTCCTCACTTTGCATTTCCATATTCCTCACTCCAGAATGTGCTCTTTCTGATGAGGCATGTATTATATTCTCTGTTATAATCTCTAATTGTTGAACGGAGAAACTGTAATGTTTTCTAAGGAAGTTGTTTTTTTGGGCCCAGTCCTGGAAAGAGATATTTGAAGTCTTGTACAATGTTTTTGTATTTTATTGGAGCAGCACCAGCAGTGCAAGTCATGTTATTGTGCCAATCCAAAATTTAGACAAATGTTAAAAGATAGTCACATTAATTGTTGACTTGTTCGTTTCACTAAGACCACAGCAGATGCACAGGCCTGCTTGCTTGGAAATTACTTTTAGATAAGATCTCAAAGAACAGAGATCAGAGCCCGGAAGGAAAGCAAAGCTAAGACACACTGAGTATGCCTGCTGTAGCCAGCGCTGGCACAACATATGTAATGAATGTGAAATTCACCATTGAGTCCTTTACTTTGTGTTATATATAGCATCCGGAGACTGCGATCAGGAGGTTATCGATGTTATATCTTACTTGTTAGTATTTCGGTGCTTCCTTTTGAAGCTCAGGCTTTAAAATCTTAAAGCAGGTAAGCTGTTTGAATGTAGTGGCATCAAAGCTGGTAGCTCGGCAAATTTGGGCTCTTTAGTTGCAGCTACTGTAAGGCACTATTTCAGGCACACACACACACACAAAAAAAAAACACAATGTGGGAAAGACACATGGTTTCTCCCAGCCAGAACAACCATAAAACTTGAGAAAACATGGGAAAGGTGACAGTGACTGCTTGCATCTCGTGAATACCCACAAAACAGACCGGTGCAGTAATGTGTCATCATAGACCAAGCAGATATGGGTATGTATCTGCTTTGAATTGGGTTCTATCAAAAACACTCTGCATAACCCAGAGCTTCTTAGAAGTGAAATTTTTTCAAAGTTATTATTATTCTTAATGAAATTATTTCTTATTAGAAAATTGCTTGTGTGTCTCACACGGTTGAACTTGCTGAAGTTTGTTTCAGTTCTATTCCTGCTCTGTTTGTTTTCAGTGGCTCATATACGTGGTGTGCATACTATAATTTGGAAACATCTGCTCTGCATTATTATGCAAACTACCTTACCTACTAAGAATCTGAATGTTTTCTGGTTCCCAGGAAGTATCGTGTAGCAAGTATTTGGCATAGCAGTTTTAAGTTCAGTAATGTTTCACCTGTTTAATTTTACCATCAAATGTTCTGGTTATATTCACCATGTTTATTGAACAAAAGGAGTGGTATTAATATACTTCTTGTTTTCTACCTTATTTGCTTACAGATTGGTTTACTCCTTGCAATAAATGCTGAGAAAGGGAGGACAGCATTTGGTAATCCTAAGGATATTTCCATGCAATGACATGAGAAATAATAGGCTTGTATGCATCACATCTCCATTATTCCCAAAAAGTGGTCTACCTTCTTCTGTTGAACGTAGAATATTTTTGGTTGTGTCTGCAGAACAGCTTTGCAAGAAAAAAAACAACACTGCTTTTTTGGATTTTGCTAGCAAGTGTATCTGAACTAATACTTCACTAAAACTTGATCTGCATCTTAAGTTTTCCAAGATTCCACTCTTCAAAGATAATTCCAAACCTCCTGATATTTGCCTTTTATTTTTTTTGGCCAGCACCATATTGCAGAAAGAAAACTAATTTCTTCAGCTACACAGCCCTCCTGACTTCAGCAGAAGTTAATTTTCTCTTTTTACAGCATTGCATTATCAACTGCTTGCAGTATTTCAGCAGTGGCTCACCACAATAAACACTGCCTGACGTTTAACCTTTAGAGCTCATCTGCACAGAACAGAGTATCAGTGTGAAATTTTTGCTCTATTCTGAAGTTGCAAAGCATTCACAAGTCTGTCATCGCTATGACAGAGAGGGGACAATGTATCAAAACGCAAATACATAATTAACTTTAGAGGATAGTATTTAATAATAGAATTTGGAAGAAGGTACTTTTTTTGTTTGTTCTCATTAGAGACACTTGGACCTCCAGGCTTCCTACTCTCCTCCTCCATTCTCCAGATTTTCAGATAGTTTTGGCTTATTCCAGGCTGTTATTCTTAAAACATGTTTGGATATGTAATTAGCAGTATATGCCTCAAAGTATTGTATGGGTTCCTCATAAACAGGGCAAGTGTGTGAATAGTAGGCAGTTACCAGTAGTTACCAGAAACTTAATGTTGAGAGCAGGTTTGGACACAGTTGTGGGCAAAATGCATGACCTGATTTACTAGATTTTCTGCTCAGGCCTCAATAAATCCGCTATTGTAACTGCTTGTGCAAGAGTCCTTTGGCTACTTTCTTCTTTGTACTTAGGAAACAGCTGGTTCTTGCGCTGGCCCCACTATGGCTCCTGTAGCGTTCAGTGAAGCAAGTGGATGTTTGAATGAACCTCTTTAGTGTCAGAACTACTTAACAGTGTTTTCAGTTTACCAGGAGATTGTATCTAGATTACTGTGGCCAAACTAATGCTTTAGCTAAAGGCTTTGGTAGGGAGAATATTAGCTGAACCTCCATGTGTGTCTGGGGGCAAGCAGGTAGGGAGAAGCTTTGCATTGATGTTATGTGAAAAGATCTAGCAATATTAAATCAAAATCACAATCATTATTCTTGGGACTTAATGCACTGGGTGTGTATATATAGTTATGAAATACTCAGAGAAGTAAAGCTGGTTTTGAGATTTTTGCCTCCTGCCAGTCCCAGGAGAGTGACCCTTTCCCCATAGGCTTTGGTTAAATCTGGAAATGCTGCATTTCGTACATTCAGAATGTACAATCAAGAGTAAGATCACAATGGCAGTAAAAATTAGAGGGTGCTGGAGCAGTACGGATGCAGGGCTAAAAGTGAGTATCACAGAAAATGGTGTTGAGATTGTTTTCTGGATGCTCGTGAAACTTCTGATGGAAGACCAATGAAATACTGAAACATTACTTTAACCTTTTGTAAATAACACACAAGCATTTTTTTTGTGTGTGTTACTGGCATTACAAGCTGTTTGATGGTCTAAAATGTTAACGGCTTCAAGTTATTTTTAATTCAAACACTCTGATAAAATAGATAATGCATCTCCTAGCTTCAAACATCTTCTAATTTTCTTGCAGATGATAAGCAAAACAACTAAGCACTTATCAAACTTAAAATGTTTGTTTTTCTTTTCTGTTAGTTATTACTCTTCTTTCTCATTTGCATTCTTGCCTGCCTCCATTTTAATTTTCCAAGATCATTCCCTTCCGTTCCCTTCTCTTCAGTGTATTTAATCATCCCCAATTATAACAGGCTGTGTTAGTCATGTACTAGTGAATACGGTAACTGGCAAGTGGTATTTTGCTCATTGCATGTCTGAGTTCAGTTAAAATCTCTCGGTTATTATAATACATAAAATTGCAGGAATACACAGGTGTTTCTTTAATCAGATTAAAATCAATCAGAATGGGGATCTGTTTCAGCCCAGTAGAAGCTGCCATTTTTTTTTTTGCAGCATCTGGCTTTTAGCATATATAATAAAAAATTAAGTTGTACTTACTGAGCACTGATTGTATTTCTAAAAGGTAGACTGCTTGCTTAAATGGGCAGAATTGAGCAGAATTGCTTGTGGAGCAAACATTTGGTATTTTTGTACGTGCTGAAAATGATTTGTTTGGGGTTTTTCTTAAAATACACTTGCGAGTCTTTGTTACTAGACAGAAATACAGCAATATTCACTACAGATTTGTGTCACTTTATTTATTTATTTATTGCCTACATCACCTGGAAGGTAGTATCTTTCACTGGCAAGAAACCAAGCCTTAGATTTCCAGGGATGTTAAAGTGTGCTTTTCATCCAGAGAATGTGACTACTCAGCTAGGTATAGAAGTATGGTGTGGCTAGATTTCATTTACCTTTTTCCATCCCAGCTTTACATATGAAGAAAGCTGAATGTATTTTGTTCATCCTGATGAACATGTGGCTTGGGGATGTGGAATGATTAACAGAATTACTTGTTTGAAATATGTCTTGAATATCTGTAGCGTGTCAATCTGCAGCAAATAAGTCTTCCAGACAGGATGAATCATTCATATGGCTTGTGCAGCAATAATGAATTTGAAGATGTTCTTCTTCCCTGCACTCGCCAAGCGTTGAATTGTTAGGAGTGTTAAGCCAGAGTACATTTTAGGTCAGAATGCCTCTTGGAGTTTTATATTTTATCAGCAGTTGCAGAAGATCCTGCTGCAAAGAAGCAACCTCTTCTGTTGCTTGTATTATAGCAGAGGAGCTTTGCAAAATGGCTTTTGTGCACTGAATGATTTAGACTGAAGGAAGGACTGCTGCAGCAGGGAGCTGCCTTGCCCCCTGTCATCCGTGTTCCTGCCTCTTCCCTTGTGCCAGCAGTGGTGCTGGAGTGGCCATGGGGTCACTGAACCCACCTGTCTAAAACATAATCCAGCTTTCAGTTGTTCCATTTCTGCTGCTCATCTCAATGCATGGTTTCACAATTGCTGGTGCTAGGCTAGGAGAAAGGAGTAGCCAGGAGGAGAAGCTGGAGTAGTTGCTGACAAGGAGGGAGAAGGAGTGGCAGGTGATGGAACTGCCCTGTTCAGCAGCAGCTCTGTTATCTGGGTGAGTGATAGTTTTAAACAGGAGAAAGCACATTGATGAAGTTGCATGTGTAAAACATGTTCCAATTCTGACCCTGGCAGTACCTTGTTTTCTCAGAGAATTCAAGTAATAAGGTACTATTTTGATGGCGATTTCCAGCCTTGGCCTGAACAGTTGGCAGTAGCAATGCCTCTCACTGATTTGCAGTTGCGGAGGTGGAAATCTTGAAGTGAGCTGTCAGATCTGCAGACAGACAGTTTTCAGAAAGCTCTAAGACATCATCACACTTTTCACCCTCACTGCAAAGTTGTAAGACTGATTTCTTATGTATGTTCAGTTGCCTACCTGATGTGTGGGATGTACTGATCCTGCCAGGAGTTACTCTTCCTTAAAACTGTTTGTAAGTTGGGGGTTTCCAAATTGAACTGCGAACAGTTGCAATATGGCATGGGTTTCTGTGGGAGAGGGAAATTCAGCCTGTCAGCTCCTTGATGGAGATGGGGAAGACTTGCTCATATAACCCCCATGCCATCCCCTGGGTATGTCCAAGAACTTTCAATGCTCCAGTCTACATAGGAGAGGTGGAAATGGCACTTAAGGTATATCCTGGTGTAATGAGAAATGGTCTGGGACAGAACTCCCACCGTAGTACAAGACAACTTTCTGTATATGGAGATACCCCAAGAAGCACAGCTGAAGAATTTCCTCCTAAGATCACAAATGTCTGGTGAGCCTTGTTAAATTATTAAATTGGCCTTGTTCTGGGACCAGCCACCTTTCCGTTCTTGGGGTAACTGAAGGAAGCAGAAGAGGGAATGGTGCTATTTCGCAGCCACGTGTGCCCTGCATGTGATATGATCCCAGTACCAGTGCTTTGGTTGGGTGGGTTGTTGGTGTCTTCATGGACCTTAGCAAGGCTCCATGTTTGTAGAAGCAGCTTCTTAGTGTAGGGCTATTGCAGTTTTTAAAAAGATAATAAGCTTCTAAGAAATAAATATTTGAAAATAGTGTAGCAATACACAAAGCGTTGAAGAGTCTTTATACAGTGTTAAGCAATAGCTGTGGAATCTCTTTCCACCACTGTTTCAAGAGTAGGTTTGGCTGTTGCTAAGAATGGCTTGATATAATGGATTTTGCCTCGGGATAGGAAGATGCATTATATCAGCTCTTCTAGGTTCTGCAGACCAGTTGTTTTTCAGAAGACAACAGAGGATTGCCTTAAGAAATGGTTGGCTGGGTTTTGGATTAGCTTTTTTGGAAACTAGCAAACAAAACCCCAATTGTACTGCATTTCTGGTAATACAAGCAAGCAGAGGTAAAATAAAGGGAAAAAAAAATGCAGTAAATATAAGTAATCAAACTCTACCCTAGTTATTTGGTGAAAATGAAAATAATTATGGCAATGCTGCAAAAAATGAGAAATGGATTTTCAGCCCTCCCCTTGCACCTCCCCCCAGAGGAAAAAAAAAAAAAAAAAAAAAAGTGGATTTTTTGAATCAGAGGTGGAAGAATATTGACTTAAGTGAGATTTCAAGGTCTGTCATGGTAGTATTTTAAGTCTTTGATTAGGTTTACAGAATGAATAACTTCCACACCCACAAAACAAAATGCATGGTTTAGGCTTAGACAAGTACCTTTCTAACACATGCTTTTACTACAGTTTCTATTGTTTAGATATGTTTTGCTTTATTTTTGCATCCAGCTTTCTTACAAATAGCCGCATATTGATTCTCTCAGTTAGAATGAAATCCATTGTGCTAGGACAAAATGCAATGGAAGTGTCAGCTGGCTTTGCTCTTTTTTTTTTTTTTTTTTTTTTTTTAATTTTTTTTAATATTTTTTTTGTCTACAAAAAAAAAAAAAAAAAAAAGACATTTAGCAAATTTTGGATGCTGCCTTCAATAATAAAAGAAATATTTTGAATGTATAGCATTTTGTGAACACTTTGGATACGCAAATAGAATGGCTTAACAAACATGCTGTTTTTTCAATAGTTCTGTTGAACAAGCACATTGACAGTTCAGATGGGAAGAAGTCAGAGATTGTAAGCTTTCTATAGGAGATACTAGGCTAGCTATGGTGGAAATATATGTATATTTAATACATGCAACTCTTCAATATTTAAGCAATGTAATAAATGTGAGTGAAAGGTAAAGCATATTTTTACAATAAGACACTCTTCAAAGTGAAGACAAGTATTCTAATTTTTCTCTGTGGAGAAGTGTTAGTGCTTAAAATGTGTTTGTAGTTGTTCTACTTTGCATTTAATCCTGTTTCTAACTCTTGTTTTTTGAACATATTTGTTTTTCAGGCAGCAGCATCTGTCCAAAGTCTTTAATATCGTCTAGATCTTGTCCAGTGAGTGCCACAACCAGGCTAGTTGAGCAGAATGCACGCAATGAAGCGGCTCAGGGATTAAATGGAAGTGTGCCAGTCAAACAGTCCCCACGTTCAGCTTCAAATCCAAAGCCACAAGGTAAATAGTATCAAATACTTCGGTTTGATAATTTGTTCTTCATCTTACTTTCAGAGAAATAGAGCTCCTTTAAAGAATTGTACTTCTTGGAGAGAAAATAATGGGGTAAAAGCTTGCTATGGAAATGCAAATATTCTGTAAATGCTTTGAATGTGTAGTTTCTGATGAAGTAATATTTTGCTGAGAAAGGTTCTCAGAAGAAAGATTAGACTACTAACACATTTTAAAAATGGTAGGTGGTTTTTGCTAGCATCTCAAGTATCTAGCAATTTGCTGTGCACTTACTGCCAGGCAGCAAGTGTGAAAGTCTTTCGGTGCCCAAGATGTGGTCAGTAGTTAGAGATGGAAAAACATATATAAGTCCCTTGTTAGTATTAAACTGATGTCAGGGCTTGTTTTTCATACGGATTACCATTTCTGAGCTGGAAGGTTGTGATACTATTTTTGAATGAGATGGAGTGTTTGTCTGGCTGACTTCACAGCAGGGAGGAAATTCAGGACCTTTGAGATTCCAGCTGAGCTCAGTTCAGGTAGGATTATGTGGAAAGAGATTGGAACTCAGTGCTTGCACCGTAAAAGCTGTACAGTATGTCCTGCAGAGTAGTAGATTGCTCTTCTTCCTGTCCATAAATAGCGTTTTCGATTTTAGAAGATGAAGAGGTTTCTAACCTACATGTTGAAATTACATATCTAAACCTCTAACCATTTTTTATGTGGTCTTCTCAGTAATGTTGATGATTCTGCTGAGGTTGATCATAACAGAGTCCCTATGTTCTGGAAATCTTGAATTCAAAGAGAACCTGAACTGATGTCTTTTAGGAGCAACTTATAGTAGGAACTTCATCTCAAAAGGAAAAAAAGTGTATTTTGAAGACTGATATCATGATCTTGCTCAGTGAATTGGATTCTGAGACACAGCTGATATGACAGAAGCTAGAGTCACTTACAGAAAACTAGATCACATCTAAACCATGAATAGAAAATAGAATCATGTAGACTCATCACGTTGTGGATTTAACAATCTGTGTATCAGTCCATGGGTAAATGTATCTTGAAGAATTTTGCAGTAGTCCTAAATTTATCTTAAGGAGGGAAGAAGTTTTTAAAAGGCTTTGTTTACTTAGGGTGAAGGAGAGCAACATCTATTTTTTTTTAATGTTGTTTGTTGTTATATAAGCTTTGATAAAACATTTTTAGTTTAGTGAACAATACTGGCAGTCATATGTAAACATTGCTTATCAGAGTAGTCTTTCTTCACCAGTTCCTAGGGCTCTGAAAAGCATTCTCCAAAGCGAAGTTAGCAAAAGACGACATGTTCTTCCCAAGAAAAATATTTTAGAAGAGAAATGGGCAATGAATAAAAAGATTTAAGCGTTTCAAAAGCAAAAGACAGCTCACTTCATATAAATTTTAGCTGTTAGATAGATTAGGCATTGGATATTATTGAACCTCATTCATTCAAGTTGTTACACAGCTGTTGCTGTTCTTTTGTAGCCATGACTTCTGTGTTTATGCCAAAAATTGCTTGCTCCAAAAAGGGGCATAGCCAGGACTAAAGTTGTAGTCTAAGAAATGCAGCTCTGGAGATTCTATACAATAATACTGTCATAAATGGTATTTTGTGAATGCTCTATCCATGGGCCTGTGTCTTTCTCTGTTCCTATTAAATGTGTGCTGCATATCAAAATTACAGAGCATTTTCTTGTGGCTTTTTTTACTTTAATTGAAGCAAAACAAAATAGAAAGTAGAATGAATGAGATCAGAATCTGGGAGGCCAAATTGTTTAAGCAAACTAAATTGATCTAGTTTATTAGTTTAAGTGCTACTGAGTTTTTTCGTTTGTTTGTTTGTTTTGAGCAGCTATTAATGTACAGGTATGGAGTCAAAAGTTTAGTTTTATAGTAGCAGGAAAGGTTTCTCCAAATTGTTGTTCTAGTCTTGCAATTACTAAATGTCCTTTTGTAATGAAAGGAAGTAAGATCACAGACCTGAATCGAAATGCCAATGTGTTTGGTTGCTGATGAATTAACTGTAAAATGACCTTCGTTTAACCTACAAAAATGTATACAATTAAAATGAGAGAGAGAAAGAACACCTTGAAGTTGGATTATAAGTGGGGTATGGGTATTTTTAATAAACTTAACTTTCATATAGAGGCAGAATGTCCAAAATCTTGTACTTGAAATGTATGAGCCATGGACTCTGAACCTGCTTTGCTTTGTACTTGGTCACTGAGCAGTAGTTTAAATTTTTGGAAACAGCTTTCTTAGGGCAGTTAGAGCAAGTGAATACTTTTCTGCACAGAATCCAATATAAAATTCTTTCAAATTAATTTTTTTTTCCTGGCATTTCAAGGAGAAAAAGTAGCTATCTGATATACTGATAGTAGGAAAAAAAATGGCAATTTTTGTTCCCCATTAATTCCTTCCATCAATAATTTAGCAATTCATATATCTGAGTTCTGTGCTAAATAGAAGTTGATTTGTGAAAGTCTGAAAATTTGGAATGAAAGCAGAAGGTGACTGAAGGCCAGTTAGGGAGTTAAGTGAGGAATCCTTAACTGCAGAGAAAAGCAGTCACAGTGTGTACCAGCTGTGAAACACGGTGCTTTGCCTTTGCGTCAGCGTGGTGCATTCTCTGATAAAGGGGTCAATCCAGACTGGAGGTAGTCACTGGAAATAGCAAAATACTCTGAGTTCTGGGGTAAATGTGATGTGCAAGAAATGAAGCAAATTGTTAGAAAACTCGACATTTGCTCTTACCTACAAATACTTGGGCAGTGATCTGGACCTAGCAATAGCAGACTGCATGTGGAGTCACGTGAACAAATTGATGCATTTTTCTAGGTTCTTCTATTCCCTGCTTTTGAAACCTCTTTTATAAGCTTTATATGATGCCCAATTAGGAAGTATTGGACACTAAAACTGTTGTCTCTAGCAGCCAGTATTATTGTAGGAAGGAAAATCTGTTAAGTGTCAACGCTTCCTCAAAGCAATGAAGGATCTTGTCAGTTGAGGGCTGCACATCAGTTGTTCATTTAGATTTTTCTAATGAGCACTTCGGAGTACTTGTGAATCTCCTGCTGATGCCAAAGAGGCATCTTTGTTAGGATTGGAGATGATGTGCTGCTCCAGAAGATGGCCTGATGTGTGCTATTACGAAATGGTATGGACACAAACATTCAACACTTGGTCAGCTGAAGTGCATTTACTGTGTCATGACAATCCTGCTCTCCTTTCTCTGCTAATTATAAATTAGTCCATGGTTTTGAAGGTGGCCTGGGCCCAGAAAAGCTGAAAAAACTCTTAAAGGTGTGCAGTGTAGACTGTATTTTTCTGGCAAAGGAAACTTGTACAGTTAAAGGTGAACTGGACTGAAACTGAGGGCCAGCTAGACTTCTCCAAACTGTATGGTGCTTTAAGAAACCAAAACCTGTAGCAATGTCTCTTTCAGCAAACAAAACACTTATTTCCAAACCTAATCTTCAGAAAGGAGATAAATGAATAAAACACACTTGAGTGTTACTGGTTTTATTTCTTAATGTGTTTTTGAAAGACACTTGTTCTGAATGATATAAAAATGTGGAAATGTACATTCTAAAGAGGAGCTGACATTTTTCCTCCTCCTGCTGAGTCTAGGTTACTGGTTATTTTGCACTGTAAGGTTACTGGTTATCTTGCTAGGTTACTGGTTATCTTGCTACTGTAAGTCTATAGTATCTATGCAGCTGTGCTCGTTTGATCCTCGTGAAGGTGATGGAGCCTACAAAAAGACAATGAAGATGACTCAGCCAGGAGAACTGTAGTTGCTTACCACTAGGAACTGTTTTACGTTTGCACTGAATTAAAACGTGGCAGCATTTTTAACCAGCAGAACTGAAGTGCATAGAGAGGGAATAAACACGCTTTCTAAGAGAAGTGATAGACTTTGCTAATATGCCTTCTTGTCAGCAGAGGTTGTTGCAGCTATTGAGCCATTTGTAGGTGTCTCAAATTACCTCCCATCTCCTTATGCATGTACCGAGTCAACTAGGGACTACAATTTAAACACTGTTTGTATATTCTGGCTAGCACAATGCAGTAGCGGCTACCTGAGTATACTAACGGGTTTTCTTTAGGCAGAATATTCTGTTCATATCTCCTAATAAGCTCAAAATTCTACAGTGTAGAGACAAGAGTATTTATAGATTTGACAGAGCTCTGTATTATGCAGTATATTACAATAGGCCAGTCTTTTCTCATTTCTTTTAAGATCCTTGCTGTGTGAACTTTGAAAAATAATCTGATTAAAACAAAACACTTTAGAAGTACACTGAGGGAAGAATTAATGGAATTTGTTTTCTATAATTCCTGTTAATAAGGTTGACCTTACAGGGAGGTTTGCAGGGCATTTTATATTATTATGCTTTTCTTTTTATTGATCTTGTGACTGTCCTTTCCCCACTGCGCTATTTCTAAAAGTAATAGTAGCAACAGCAGCAACTGATTATGGGAAATGCTGTCTGTTAGATGATAATAGGAAATAAAGAAGAAAATAACTTGCACTGGGGATTTGGTATGTCTGTTTGGTTTGTGGTTCTCCTCTGAAGACGTCACAGGAATTTTTGATATACTGGTTTTGTCCAGTTTGACCAGAGATTCCTCAAGCTTACCCTACTGAAATATTACATTGGCATTTTTCTTTCCTTTTTTTCCTTAATAATAGCTACAAAAATGTGCAATCCCTTCACAGAATGTCCTAGATTTTGATTTTTGTCCCAGTGGATCCCCTACAAAAATAGCTTCCAACTAATTCTTTCTGCTTTATTTAGTAGGCACTAATTCCCTCAAGTTTAGTAGCTTTAATATATCCTTGTGAGGATATTAACTTATTATGAGATGTACAAAAGAATTCATGTACGAGTCCATTAAGTAAGAAAATTCACAGGACTGCGGGCTCTACACAATGAGTTGCAAGAAGCCTTTCTATAAAAAAAAAAAAAAAAAAAAAAAAAAAAAAAAAAAAAAAAAACTCATGCTGGTCAGTAAACCCATCCAACATCCTCTTTCCCTTTCGTCTCCTACCCTGGGGAAATGGCAATGCCCACGCTCAATTATGTGGCCTGCTTTTTTCCCAGCCCACTTGTCTCGCATTTTTCAGCTGTCTCATTGCCTTTGTCAGCGCAGTAACCTATTCAGGGCTTTGACAATTATGTGATGCTCGTTGGCCTAATTCTGCCATGCATTCTCAGAGCTCCCTGGGAAGATGGAGCGTAGGAGAAACTGTTTCACAGCACTGCAGCTGTGGGTGAGCAAACGTACACAGCCCTGTAAGACAGGCTTCAGTTAGCACACATACTCAAGCACTTACACAATTTTATATTCTGATTGGCTCAGGATTGTGTTGTAACTATTTGAAAATTACAATATTTTCAGTTGTCCTTGCTGTACTGCACCCTTTCCCAAACTTCCTTTTTTGCTTGTTTTATCAAATAGGAACAAAGCTTAAAAGAACCAAAGGTACACACATACACATTAAATAAACTGATCTAAAAGGATTTCCTTTCTTCTCCCTCTATTTCATTTGTCCCCAGTTGTAGTTGATATGATTGAAGTCTTAAGCTTTTTGTGGTACTTTCATTTATTCACAGTGTCCTTCATGGTGCTTTTCAGACTGCAGATATCACTGCAATCTCTCTCAAGTACAACTTAGTTATTGGATGCATAGATAAGTGTTACCTCCTATACATTTAATCTAAGGTAGGAGGTGGAAAGTCATCCTAAATCAAGTGTCCCTTCAAATCTATCATATTCTGTGATAGTATATTTGCAAGAATTCACTACCACTTTCAAATGTTGGTTGGTGGGATTTAAGCTAATTGCTATGGCACACAGTTTTTTCAGGTTAAGTCAGGAAACTGTTCTAGAGCTAGTGATGTGACAAACATGGCTTTTTCACATCCATCTGTTGTGCACCCTGTAGCAGGGCTTATTTGTCTGTTGTGTAAGTTGTGTGTGATTGCCGATGCACATTCTTACCTACTTTCCCTTGTGCATGCTCCCTGGCAAGTCCCATGTACCCTGGGGAGCCAGGCTTTGTGGCACACCTTCATGCAGCTCCTGCAGAGTAGCAGTTGAGCCCAAGGAGTGTTTGCTCCACAGGCGGTGACTTGTCTTCTAGTCACTGCCATATTAAACATTGGCTGATCATTAACTATCTAGTAAGAGCTTATCGTAGGGATGTGGGAAAAAATTAGAAAAATGCAAAATATTTTTGTGGAGCCATATTTTCAGCAGTAAAAATAGGCAAAGGTTCACTAACTGAGGCAAGCTTGAAGCTGTAGATGAATCTCTTTTGCACTGACAATTATCTTTGAAGTAATGAGGAAGAAGGTAAAGAATGAGAGCATTGATTGTTAGGGGCAGCAGTTTAAATCTCTCTTGGGAAAAGATTCTTAAGTTCCACAACATGCCTATATCCTATGGTTAATTCCTTTTCAGGATAAAATCTATATTTATAGAGGCAGCATATGTGTTTAATGCAGAACATCAAAAAGGAGAAGGAAAAAAAAAAGGGGGGGGGGTGGGGGCAGGGGCAGCTTTTTAGCTTGGCAAGTAATATGTGGAAAAAACCTCCAAGATCATCTGGTCCAACCATCCCGCATCCACTGCTATCACCCACTAACCCATGTCCCCAAGCACCATGTCCAACTTTTCCTTGAACACCCCCAGGGACGGTGACTCCACCACCTCCCTGTGCAACCCGTCCTAATGCCTGACAACTCTTTCTGAGAAGAAATGTCTCCTCATTTCCAACCTGAACCTCCCCTGGCACAACTTGAGGCTGTTCCCTCTAGTCTTATCACTAATAACCTGTGAGAAGTGGCTGATCCCTAGCTTCCCACACCTTCCTTTTAGGCAGTTGTAGAGAGCAATGAGGTCTCCCCTGAGCCTCCTCTTCTCCAGACCAAACAACCCCAGTTCCCTCAGCCGCTCCTCACAGGACTTGTGCTCCAGGCCCTTCACCAGCTTCGTAGCCTTTCTCTGGACACGCTCCAGGGCCTCAATGTCCTTGTACTGAGTGGCCCAAAGCTGAACACAGTACTCGAAGTGTGGCCTCACCAGAGCAGAGGGACAGTGACTTCCCTGGTCCTGCTGGCTACACTATTCCTGATAGGAGCCAGGCTGCCATCGGCCTTCTTGGCCACCTGGGCACACTGCTGGCTCATGTTCAGGCAAGCATTGACTACCCCTTCTCCCCACCCCCCAGATCCCTTTCTTCTGTACAGCTTTTGAGCCACTCCACCCCAAGCCTGTAGCATTGCGTGGGGTTGTTGTGACCAAAGCACAGGACCCAGAAATTAGCCATACTGAACCTCATCCCATTGGCCTCTGTCCATTGATCAAACCTGTCAAGGTCCCTCTGCAGGGCCTTCCTACCCTCTGGCAGATTGACAGTTCCCCCCAACTTGGTGTCATCTGCAAACTTACTAATGGTGCACTCAATTCCCTCATCCAAATCATCAATAAAGATATTAAAGAGGATGAGCCCCAAGACTGAACCCGTGGGAATGCCACTCATGACTTCTGTCAGCTAAGTCCACATGCCACCACTCTCTGGGCCTGGCCAAAATGTAACAAGATGTCTGATACCACACAGCACATAAGTGTATGAAGTTCCTGTATTCATAAAACAACTTGAAGGTTAAGTAAATCAAAGAGACTCTCTTCTTAATTACTGTGATAAGATCTTATGCAAAAGATCTCATGTATTCTGGAAATTCAAAGAAACAACTCCTGAGTGATTGATCACTGTTACTGTTGTTTGCAGTGCCTCCAAAGCCAATTCATCTGCAGAAGGTATCACCTGTTACATACCAAACCCCTAGGCATAAAGCTTTATCAAGTCAGAAGCCAAGAATGGAGGAAGATACAACTACCCCTGTTCCTAGCGTCACAAAAGAAAAGTCCAGTAAAGTGTCAGATCTCATCCATCGTTTTGAAGGAGGCAGGTATGTGGTATAATTTTAATTCTTTTGTAGTTCTGTCATATGTGGTTTAACATTCAAGTAACATGTAAATAATGTTGACAGCATGGTGGTGCTCAAAACGATCCCTGCCAGAGGAGCTGATGGCAAAACTGCATGCTTTGAAATGGTGCAAACCAATTGTATATGTGGTCTGTACAGGTTTGTGCTTCTTCATGAGGCCCTAGTCTTAATTTTTCTTTAAAGTGAGCAGACACCCACCCACCCACCCACCCCCTGTTAGCATTTTAAAAAACATCCTGAAAAATACAATGATTTGAAACAAGTGCTGGTTTAAGTATGAAACTTTGGAGCAAATCCTAAATCATCTTGTTCTCACGGGGAAAAAAAATCACTTTTATAAATGAATAGAAAAATTGAAAATCCTGATTTTCCTTTTCCTTCCTGACTTAACCTCTTCAGATCATTCATGTGGAGAGCAAACAGTTTGGTGGATGCATGCTATATGAGTTACTTGTATAAATATGGCATGCATCCACTAAACTGCTTTGTAGTACTTGGTGGTTTTACTGGAATATCTTGATGTTCCTTAGTTTTTATACTGTATTTCACAGGAAACACTTGGAACTTTGAAAAACAAGAGCTAGAGAGAGCTCTACATTCACAGAGTAGTTCTATCTGTGTGTCCTGTAATTGGATGCATATGAGAAACATTATAAGCTCTGAAACAGAAGTTCCAAATATATCTACTCTGTACAAAGTGACTTTCCAGCAATCCCATGACAGGGGAACAGTTCAGGAAATGGTCCAGCGACAGTGGAGTGTTACAAGTTTGGGATTGCTTTCTTCTGTTTCCTCAGGATATGGATGTTTTGAAGGAGTGGCCCCTAGAGGGCTGAATGCATGATGTACAACAGATCATGTTGTAAGGAGCCGGAGCATTAAAATTTTCATTGAAAGTATGCCTCCTCAAGATGGGGGAAATTTAATCCTTTATGCAGAAGCAGCTGAGCATTGCAAAAGGAGGTTTGTTTAGTGGAACAGAAAACATTTTAGAGCTTTGTCTGCAAGAAACTTCCATCATTAGCCACAGGCTTAATGGTGCTGCTGTCAGCTTTTTTTTTTTTTTTTTTTTTTTTTTTTCCCGAAATAGAACTTCTTCAGTTCAATGTGCCCTCATGCCAATGAGCTGTATGTTTGTTTTTGCTAGCCATGCCTGCTGGATTGTACAGAAATTCTTTCAATATTATGCAAATAAAGGAATCTATGAAGAAAGCACTGAAAACTTTCTTTTTTTGTGGACTTTACAGGCATTTTGTTTTGGGGAGAAGTTGAGTAGCTTTTGTCTACATTATTCTTAACAAAATTAGCGTACACCCAATAAATCTCTCCAGTGATAACCTCTCTTCAAATCTCTGATCTCTGCTGATGAAAAACTTTCCTAATTAGCATGCTTAATTGTGGAATGCCCTGCTGTGGCTGGGGAAGGAGTGCACGTTTTGAAAACGTGCTCAGCTCAGAGAATGTGTCTTCCATGAAGGTCAACTTCACTTGTAATTATTGGTCTTCAAATGACTGGGTAGCATGTTCATGAGTGACAAACTGATTGTCGATTATGATAACGTATTTTCATTAGTCTGTGCAGTTCATAAACATACAGGCATGGGAGAAAGTTAATTAAGCCACTTTACTGTACGCATGCAATGGAAAAATTTCAATGAATTATAGCTAAGTTTCTCAGCATTTTGGGAGTGCTTTTTTTTTTAAAAAAAAAAAAAAAATTTTTGCACAACTAAATGAGAAATGATTTAGTTCTTTTGTTATATGATGGAAGAAAATGAAGCTAGTGTAAGATATTTTTCGAGCTACTCGTACAGAAGTTCATAATATACTTATAGTATTTGTATAAACTGTCTTATAAATAAGGAGTAAACATAGAGTTTATAACCAGTCATCATCTTTCTGGAAGATTAATAGTCCATTCTAGGAGCAATATGTTAGAGAGCAGTCATGTTATTTCTTCAGGTTGAATATAGTTTGATAAATGTACTTAAAATCAAAGTGCGTAATTTTATTTTGTTTCCAGTGATTTTTTCCTTTCCCCTTTTCCTTAATTAAGCCAAACCTTTTTACAGAATGGGCTAACCTTTTTATTAGCCTAAAATGAAAAATATGAAAAATCTAACAGAGAGATAGTGAAAAGTATGAAAAAGCGTTAAGATATGTTCAAAACTGAGCTAAAATATGCAGGGAAAAGAACTTTAAAAGAGGTGCAGTACTAAATAAGGAAACTGGAAGAAGAAATGGGATAGGAACTTACAGATCTGCTTGCAATATGCCGAATTAATGAAAGGGATGCTAAATGTTCTTGGATGTTTTTTGTGCATTCTTAAAAAGTAATTAGAGAACAGGCTCTCTGTTTCTTTAGGAATTGAACTGGTAGTTGGGAGACCAAGATTCTTTCCCTTTTTCTGCCAGTAATCTAGGACACTTGGGGCAGGCTGCATCCTGTATCAGCGCCTCGGTTTCCTTATCTGTTGCATGTAGCTAATGATACTGCCTTCCATTTTAAAAACAGAGATACAAGAGAGATGAGGATGTAGTCAATCAATATAGACTCAAGGTTTTCACTAAGAGATGCATGTTGTGCTTTAATGGAAAAATGCTATTCAAGTCTTGGTGGTGTGAACTTCCTAATATTAATATAGGAAGAAATGATTTGGAGGAACTGTTTATGTGGTCTAACTGTCCTACTTCCCTTAATAGTTGTTTAATTATTTTTTTCTTTTATAATGTCATGTTTAACTTTCCTCTCATCTATGTTTTGCTTGTCTGGTGTCATAGCCCATTCAGTCCTAGTGATTTGAAGAAAGATTCCTCTGTTCTCAACATCTCTAAATCTCAAGGAAGATATGGATCAACACCATCACCTCAGCCAAAATTCCCCTCCCAACAACTGCTACAAAAACAGGGAAACAGTAATACCAACAAAACTCAGGTTGCACAGACACACACAGCCAATGGAGTACTAGCACAAGACCAGATGGAACATGAGGACAGGAGGATACCTGACTATGTCTCTGCTGTGTCCACCCCAGTTCCAGATAATTCAATCAACAGCAGCTTAATAAATGGCGAAAGAGTAAGTACGTCCAGAGAGTCATTAGAAACTACAACTGCCTGTGAAGGACAGATACTTAACAGCTGCTACAGGACTCCAAGCAGTGATACACTGCTCCCGTCTGACAATGAAACTCTAGAAGTTAATACTAACATGGAGGAAGAACCAAATGAGGAAATAAGCAAACAAGATCAACCTATAGAAACAAAGGTAAAGAGAGAAGTTGTTTCTTTCTTGCGATATTGCTGCTCTGTGTATTTTCTATAGACTTCTATTTATAAAAGTAAGCTTCCTAGGTGTACTGAGTCTGGCTGGGATGTTAACCTTCCCTGCAGCAGCCCATACAGTGCTGTGCTCTGCACTTGTAGCTGGAACAGCAGTGGTGTCACACCAGTGTTGTGTCTGCTGCTGAGAAGTGCTGGCACAGCATCAGGACTCTCTCTAACCCTCCTACGGGGTGGGCAAAAAAGGGAGAAAGAAACATCACCAGGGCAGCAGACCTAAACCAACCAAAGGGATATTCCATAGCATATGATGTCACACTCAGCAATAAAAGGTGGAAAAAGGAGGAAGAGGGGAGGGGTGGGCTCTCATTGTGAGAACGTCTGTCCTCTCGAACACTGGCTACGTGCGTTGAGGCCCTGCTTCAAGGACGTGGTCAAGCATCGCTCATTTGTGGGAAGTAGAGAGTAATTTCTTTCCTCTGCAATTCCACATAGCCTTTACTTGTTTTGTTTTGTTATTCCCTTTCCCCCTCCCTCTTCCCCTTTTTCCCTTTCCCTTTTTTCCCCTTAGTTAAATTGTTTAATTAATAATATTTACTTAATATTTTTTTTTCCTTTAATTAAATTATCCTTATCTCAACCCGTGAGTTGTTCTTTCGTTTACTGCTTCCCTTCCTCATCTAAGGAGGAGGAGTGAGAGAGCGGTTGTGGTGTTCAGCTGCCTAGCATGGTAAAACCACCACATTAGGGCAGGTCAGAGAGCTGAAAATATTCTAGTTATCTTTCCTCTAAAAAAAATGAAAAATTATTACTGTTTCCTCATTATTAAAAAAAAAAAAAAAAAGTATTTAAAAATAATCAGCAAAATGTCTTAAACTACAAAAAGAGAGCTGAAAGTTGACTGTCCAGTGGCAATTGCTTCTGAAACAATCTATCAAAAAAAAATGTAATTTGGCAAAATTTTCTTGGTGTTGGTAATTTTATGTTAACCTGTAAAATGACACAAGTGCTAGAGCAGACGCTGTGCCACCAAAAGCATACCGATGTTTCAAATGTGTTCAAAGAGGTTAAAAGGGAGGGGGGCAGAGGGGAAAGGAAAATTTTGTTCTTACATTCCCTCTTCTTCCCATCTCGTCCCCTCAGGTTAGGTATCTGAGAGTTTGAAAGAAAAAAAAAAAAAAAAAGTGAAACTGAAATATAAGTACATGTTTAGCAATGACTGTGAGGAAGGAGTTAGTGGCATATACAAAATAAAATTTCATGTCTATTCAACTGAAGCAAAACAGGGCTTCAGGAAGAACTGGCAAATGGATCCTTAACTTAGATGTAGTTGTTAAAGCTGGAAAGGCAGTGACAGTCTGCTAGCTACCAGATAAACAAGAGATTCAGAGAATACTAAATATATGCTTTGTTAGCAAGAACTATAGAACATGATGAATTTGAGCTTCCTCATAAGGAAGGTTTTAAATTATTAAGGAAAGTAAGTGGGTGGAAGAAAATCTGTCTTAGAAAAATTAATTGCTGAGAAAATTTGTGAAATTTCCCCTTTTAAATGTTTGATTATGCAGTTTCCCTTCTTGTACAGAAGCGTTCATGGCCAGTGAGCATCATCAATAATTTCAGTCAATCTTTGCTCTGTGTGAGTCACAGCAGAGGGTCTGGGCTGGCTCCTTCTGAGCCGTGCTCTTCTCCACAGAACTAAAGGGGAGAGTGGCTAGCTGAATGTCCCGTTGTGTGTTGCTGAGTACTGCTAAAGCTGTTCTCCAGTTGTCATGTGTACACCTGCATCAGCCAACTACAAAATTCAGGGAGATTGTGGAACTGGAAATGCAGGACTACATAGCTTTGGACTGCTTATCAGTGTCTTCAAAGAATCATAGAATGATTTGGGTTTGAAGGAACCTTAAAGATGATCTAGTTCTGAACCTCTGCCGTGGACAGGGGTACCTCCCACCAGACCAGGCTGCCCAAAGCCCCATCCAACCTGGCCTTGAACAGTTCCAGGGATAGGGCAGCCACAGCTTCTCTGGGCAACCTGTTCCAGTGCCTCACCATCCTCATACTAAAGAATTTCTTCCTAATATCTAATCTAAACCTACCCTCTTTTAGTTTAAAACCATTACCCGTTGTCCTATCACTACAATTCCTGATAAAGTGTCCCTCCTTCTCTCTCTTCTGTATGCCTCCTTTAAGTACTGGAAGGCTGTTATAAGGTTCTGGAGCCTTCTCTCCTCCAGGCTGAACAACCCCATCTCTCAGCCTGTCTTCATAGGAGTGGTGCTCCAGATAATTCTCATGGCCCTCCTCTGGACTCACACCAACAGGTCCCTGTTTTTCCTATGCTGGAGGCCCCAGCCTACTCCAGGTGGGGTCTCAGATCAGCAGAGTAGATGGGGTGAATCACCTCTGTTGACCTGCTGGCCACACTTTTTTCAATGCAGTCCAGGAAACACTTGGCTTTCTGGGCTGCAAGCACACATCGCCATCTCGTATTCAGGTTTTCAGCCACTACCACCCCCAAGTCCTTCTCTGTAGGGCTGCTCTCAATGCAGCCATCCCCCAGCCTGTATTTGTGTTTGGGGTTGCCCTGACCCAAGTGGAGGACCTTGCACTTGGCCTTGTTGAGTTCTCAAGCCTGTCCAGATCCCTCTGGACAGCATTCCTGCCTTCTTTGGTGTAAGCTACACCACTCAGTTTGGTGTCATCCAGAAACTTTCTGAGGGCACACTCAACCCCACTATCCATGTTGCTGACAGATATGTTTGATAATACAGTCCCAGTACAGACCCCTGAGGGGCACCACTTATTGCTGGTCTCCACCTGGACGTCGAGCTGTTGACAGCAACTCTTTGAATGTGACCATCCAAACAATTCCTTACCCGCTGAGCTGTCCACTTGTCAAATCCTCACCTCTCTATTTTAGAGACAAGAATGTTGTGCGGGACAACATCAAATGCTTTGTACAACTTGAGGTGGATGATATCAGTAGCTCTTCCATTAACCATGCTGGCTGTCACCAGTCACCTGTCGATTTTCCATGTGCATTAGCATAGTATCCAGGAGTATCTGCTCCATGACCTTACACAACTACTTTGCTGTTTTCATTTACAAAACAGCAGCATCTCTCCAAGCCCTTGAATTAGGTTAACTAGGGATCCTGTATGTACCCGCTGAGGATAAATTCTGTATCTGGGAAAGATGGGACACAAATTTATGTGTATTACAGGATAAAATATCCAGGGTCAAGCCAAGAAGCTGGTAGTATGTGGGTTGGGTTTTTTGTTTGTTTGTTTTGTTTTTGTTTTTGTTTTGTTTGCTTGTTTGTTTGTTTTGTTTTGTTTGGGCAATTTGTTTTTGCTACTAATGATTAAAAATAATTTTAATGTAAATGTAAGCCTGATAGTGATTTGGGGTGCCTTTAACATGCCACACCTTTCCATATGTTTCTGTCTAATGATCGGTAATGCCTGCTTCCCTTCTTTGTGCCAATAAAGGGCTGAATGCTCCATGGGCAATGCTAAGCTGGAATCCAAGTTGTGCAGTAAGGTGCTGGCAGGATTTTTCAGGAAAAGGCAGAGATGGGAAGCACGTTGTCAAATCCAGGAAAGAACTGGGCAAATGGTTGGAGAAAATGTGATTGGGAGCAATCTCATTAAAGTGTCTTTTTTTCCTGCTGGGTGACCAACAAAAGTTATCTGGCCTATACTGACCAAGAGCCCAAGTGTGAGGCTGTTACTAGATATACCATTTGTTGATGTTGGAAGGGTAAAAAAACACACAGAACAAGCCCGTGCAGGATAACTCTTAAGACAGCATCAGTGGAGAACTGGATCTATAAAAACTGAATCTGATTACAACAGCACTTCCTGAGATACCAGTATGCTTGTGGTACAAGAACATCCTCTTTAATGATGTTAAGAAGCGTATCTACCATAGATTGATCTGAGGGCCATACTTCACAAAATAAAACGCTAATTTAGATTAGGGTAATGCAATCTATAGATTTAAATGAAATTGAGTTTGAAGTGGCTGCTGCCATGCCATCTGGAGTATAGGAGGGGAGGGTGCTGAGGAGCAAGAGAGGTCTGATAGAGCTCTAAGCTCTTACTGTGTCCAAGTAGGCGTTGGAAAGAAACAAGAGCATTTAGGCAGTTTGTAGATTTTACTAAGCACCCCAATTGTCAGTAAAAGATGTTAAAAACTGGGATGCAGTTGAGTTGAAGTAACACTTCACTGAGTAACAGCACCTTTCTGTTCTTTTTAATTAAGCAAGCATGAGTGTAGGTACAATTGAGTGAAAGCAAATAGGAGTAGATGCATGCAAGTCATAGACAAATTTTAAATTAAGCATCTGATACTTACTTTGGTAGCAGTGTGAAGTATCTTGTCTCCTGCATGCCATACTTCCTAATTCAGGGAAGGCTGGTGCAGCCGCACCTTAAGTACTATCTGCAGTATCAGACACCACAGTTTATAAGGACATAAAACTATTAGTGTGTGTCCAAAGGAGGACTATGAAGATGGTGAGGGGTCTGGAGGGCAAGATGTATGAGGAGCGGCTGAGGCCCCTTGGTTTGTTCAGCCCAGAGCAGAGCAGGCTGAGGGGAGGCCTCATGGTGGCCTGCAGCTCCCTCACGAGGGGAGCAGAGGGGCAGGCGCTGAGCTCTGCTCTCTGGGGACAGCGACAGGATCCGAGGGGACGGCATGGAGCTGGGACAGGGGAGGGTCAGGCTGGGGGTTAGGGAAAGATTCAAGAAGTTTTTGGACAACAGACGTATAGTCTGATTTTTTGGGTGGTCCTGTGTGGGGCCAAGAATTGGACTTGATGATCCTTATGGGTCACTTCCAACTTGTGATATTCTATGATTCTGTTAGTCCACTGCTAGAAAGGGTGAATTAAACCGGGGAATGGTACAAAACTGAAGCAGAAACTGGTTTTAGACCTGGAAGAGAAAGCTTATTTAGAAGTAATGGTGCTCTTACATTTTCCACCCCACCTCCTCATCACTGTAGGTCTGACTAAAATTCTTGCAGGTTCTGGAAAAGTTTAGGTGAAACTAACTAAATTTGGCAGTGATCTGAGACTTTTTCCCCAAATGAGCAGACCACAGTATGTATTATTTCTCTTATTTACTGTATTAGTCTGAAAGTCACAAACCAGAAATAACACAAGGAAAAAGACGATTGAAAGTTAAGTCTCCTGCCTTGCAGCAGAAGCACCTTCTGTCATAAAATTTGTTTTTTTCTAAAATGCGGAGGCTGAATAGTACAAGAACATCCCAATCAATTAGCTTCCTGAGTAACATCTTGTGAGAAATCTGCTACTGGAGTTAACTGCAGGCAAGAAGACAAATGCTTCTTTATTTGTTGTGAGATTTGGTAGGGAATATGGGGATATTGACTGCATGCATGCCATAGATGGAGAAGAATCCATTGCACATTTTTATTAAAGTATTTACTTGATAGCTCCTTTTAATGGCCGTGCTGGGGGCTCTGGTGTTTCAGATGCAAAACCAGGTGGAGGTCATATGTTTCTAAAGGTAAGGTGAAGGATTGATGTAAACAGGGTGAAACTTTTGTGCTATGTTAACTTTCCGCCAAGAAACATTTAACTGTTGCAATTCTTGAGTAAGAGAGAAAGTAAAATCCTGGTTCTACATTTTACGTTCTTTAGCAGCAGGAAATCATGAGCAAAGCTGTATATCTTTAGTACCCAATATAACTATGTGTAGATCCTCTTGAAGAATTGCCTTTTTAGGGTTAGTAGGATCTTTGCTGCTTATCTTGGTTGCTATGCAAGAAATTCACAGATCACTTTCATAATAAACTCTTGCACAGAGTTAATTTGTCAGAAGGTGGTGGTAATATTCAATAGCTCATGTAAAATATAGTGTTTAACTTGATTTCAGAAACTAACTCAAGAGATTAAATGAAATCTTAAATTCTCATGGAGATTTACATTTATTTTCCCAATACTCACAGAACAAAGCTTCAGATCAAGAACCAGCCATGACACAGATGGTTTTAGGAAAGGAAAAACCCACTCTGTTACTTTAGACCAAACTCAGCATTTATATCAAACAATCAATATCACACAATGTAGATTGAATGAGTTTTGCTTATATTTTACATCTCTAACCATATCTATGTTTCTCAATATATTACTGCAAAGCCTGTGGGGTAAGGGCTATGCTGAGATAGGAGTGAATCATACACTGCATCACTGTCATGTTGGTAGGTATAGTTTTCTTGATGGGAGATGGCACTTGGGAGATGGTATAAAGTCTTCTTTAAATTAGTGCAATCTGTGCAGGTTTTGCACAAGATGCAAACTGTTCATATCCTCAGCAGCATTTTTCATACCTCATCTAAATTTCAGAGTTCAATTTAGGTAGAAATTATTTGCTTTCGTAGAATGGTTTGGGTTGGAAGGGACCTTAAAGATCATCTAGCTCCAACCCCCCTGCCATGAGCAGGGACACCTTCCACTAGACCAGGTTGCTCAAAGCCTCATCCAGTGTCCTTGAACACTTCCAGGGATGGGGCATCCACAATTTTAATGTCTTATGCATCTGTAGTAATGCAGTAATTCTATGGATGTGCAACTTTGTACTAAAGAATAGGCAGCTAGAGATACAGGTTTGCAGTCCTGCCTGCGTGAACTTTTTCAGATGTTTGGATAGAATGGAAAGTATGGTTTGCTTGAAATTAATAATTTTTAAATACTTTTAGCCAGTAACTTCTTCAACCAGAAAATATCTGTTTCAGGTGATTAGAAAGGTCAGTTTAAAGATATGTCACAAAATTGTCTAATTTGCAATTTTCAAAGGTTAGTTTTTGGAGGACAAATTGAACTGAGAATTCAGTTCATCTGCAACCATTAGAAAGAACAGTAAAGTTTTACTCAACTTTAAAAAAAGTTGTAATGTAAAAAGTTGTTGGAAAAGAGTAATGCATTCTTTTCAATTAAGTGTTTAAAAAAATACTTTAGCATTTTTCATATGGTTGCATTCTGCTTCATAGTAAATCTCAGGAATTTAGTGTTACCTTACACTTCTGATATTTTGATCAACAATTGAAATCCAGCCTCTAGTTGAATATTCTCTGTATATCACTAGTCATTCCTGGTTGTTTTTATATTTTGAGTTGTCTCTTGTTAAGGGTCATCTCGTAAGTTTGAAAGGTTCTCCCCAAATCATTGAGCTGTGCTTGAAGTGAGTGGAATATGTATTGCAGGTATACTTTGTAGTAAGTTTTTATCTGAATTTGTTTTGTTAACTGCAGAGAATCCAATATAAATGCTGAATTACTAAAAGCATAAAGAAGTCCTATGAGATAAATAGAAAACACTTCCAGTAAAAGTGCGTTCAGTTCTTTCATTTCTACTGTATTATTATCTTGCTTGGGAAAAGAGATGTGTGCATTTATGGCTATATGCTGTGAAAATAAACCTTGACTTGTAACTTGAAACAGGCTTAAAATTCCCTCCCGCTGTTAATGATTAGATATATTCATCAGATTCATCAACAATGAAGTTCTCAGAAGTTGAATATTAACTTCATGTTTTTCTTTATTTTTTTAAGTTTCTTCTTTGAATATTTTTTCCCTGTTTATCTCTACAAGGTACTTCTTGAACAGCTCCAATAACTAACAGCAATGTCATTCTCACTGTCACAAAATATGATTCTGTGTTTATTTCCAAATAATGTTGGAAGACTTAACTTTGCTATTCAGAATAGTCCCATGAAGGTCTGCAGGCCCTGTGCCTCTTCTGCTCTGCCTGTCCTGAGCCCATAGCTGTAACCACTCCAAACAGCAGGTGGGTGCCCAAGGTGGGGGCAGAGGTGCAGCAGAGGCTTCGCACATCACTTCTACTTGGCACAACGATGGGTCTTTTTATCAATTGTAAAACCTGAGACCTGTTTCACCCCCTGCATTCAGGACAAGTGGCAGCCAATTCCATCAAAAAAAAAAAAAAAAAGAAGCAAAAAACAAACAAACAAAAAAAAACTCAACAGGAGATGGATGCCACTACTAGCAAAATAGCCTGTGCCCTGTTGTTTCCAACAGGAAGGAAGCTGGAGTTGACCTCATGGAAACCAGGTGCTTTTCCTTAGATAGGATGCTGGAAAGACAGAAGTGGGAGTATGAGAAGGGAGAGGGATGGAGCCAGCAAGATAAAACACAGTTGGGAGTTCTTCTAAAATGTGGACAAATACTGAGATGTTGCAGTGGGAATCTGAAGACTTTCATAAACGAAAAATAGCAATACAGTTTTCCATTATTCTTGCACAGACCTAACTCTGTAGGTGGATGTTCTTATGCTAGAATAAGAACATGCCACTGTGATTAAAAGAAAACTCATCTGTGATGTGTGTTTTCCCACGCAAGATTCCTGAGTCAGGTAGTTACTGTAGAAAGGAGACCAAGGTTCAAGAACTATGATGATGTGTGAGGGAGGTACTGAAAGGGTGGAAAAGCTGAGGGGTTAAAGGGATTTGCTCTGGCTCGGGGGTGAGGATTGAATGCTTTTTCTGAATTGCTTGTTTTGTATATTTTTTGAGTCTGCTGTGCATGATTTTTCCCTCACCTAATTAGTTCATATAATCTTCAGAGAACTGTAAATCAATTCTGTAGCAGTGCTTCAGGGAGACAGTGGGTTTTAGCAAAAAATAACGATCAATCAATCAATCAAACAAAAACCTGAAACGTACATAGTTGCAGAGGAGCCAGTAGCCTCCATGGTTTTGTGCCTCAAGCAAGTCCACGTGTAAAATTCCTTGCAAATGACTGCACTAAACAGCATGTTGGATCTGTAACTGCAAATCTTTTAGCTCTCTGCAATGTCTCTTGACAGCACTTAAAATGCTGTTCTGTAGGTTACTGTGGTTGCTATGTGGATTGAAACATTTAATGAACAGCTTTGAAGTCACTATTGAAAGCCTGTATTTAGGGAGGGAGCTTGCTATGTAGCAGTGCGGCTGTTAACTCTGAAGATCAGAGTTGAAATGAGTTCAGATCTGGAATACTTGCTGAATACTGAAAGGTGAAAAAAAATGACTGTTGTCCTTTACATGAAAGCTCTGTACTTCATTACTCACTATTCTGCGAACAATCTTTATAAATAAAGGTACTTGCAAATGTTTATCTTGCAGAAAGCAGTATGCAGTTTGAAATCAGAAACTACTGTTTCAAGATCTCATTGCTTATTTATTTATTTTTAAGGATTTCTACAATTTGTCTAGAAAAATCCCACTGTCCTATAAGCTCTATTTGGACATACACTGCCACTTACATAGTCAGATTCAGATAGATTCAGATGTCATTAAACACAAACACTTTTCAGCATGACTGCTAAATCTAGAAGAAAATCTAGTCATTTTGTTGAATTTGACGCTTGTGAACATGAGGCATTTCCCTAACATTTTAGTATTTTAGAAGGGTGCACTTGTATTGTATTGAAACAACTCAGAATTCTATATTCTAACATACTAAATTTAATATTGAAATTTGAACAAACATTTTAGCCTATATTTAGCAGAAGAATCAAAAGTATGTTTTGTGGAATGAAAGATTTTAAAGTGAAAACTTTCCTTGAGAAGTAAAAATTGTGTAAAGGGCTAATGAGGTAGTACTCTAATTGCAGCCAGCAATGCCTGAGCAATGAGTGTATCAATGAACATAAAACATTTTGCATGGTATTTTTCAACAGTTCTGGTATGCAAAGAACAGTCAGTTCAAATAACTTTCCAAATGGGGGCGGGGGAGAATACCAACTAATTCCATCTGTTACATTTTACTCTGCAAATGAGTTCTTCCAGTGCTGAAAGGTTGGTGGTACTTGATTACCAGGATGTGAGCTGAGCTGTTCCGTAGGGAGTTTGGGCTTTGGCAAAAATCCCTGTGCAAACTGAGAAATATTAAATGGCTTAGGCCTTGATTTTCACTCAGGAGTCGTTTGGTTATTTAAAAAAAAAAAAAATCCTCCTCTGGCTTTTGTATTTGTTGATTAAACAGGTGGAAAGCTTGTATTTTCCAAAATAGGGTGATAATTGCAAAATATGAAGCTTGGTTTTCAGATGCTTTTTGGACTCTGAGGTAATCATAGGTAGTCATATATGTTTTTGAACTTTTTTTTTAAGTACTGTTATGTTTCCTTCAGTATTCTAAGGGCTTTTCTTGTTCTCCCTCAGGAGACAGATGAACAGAAACGTCACAAAATTGCGAGTGAACTTCTGCAAACAGAAAAAGCCTATGTTAGCCGACTTGACCTCCTAGATCGGGTATGTTTCTCTTTAAATTGTTTTTATTTTCTTGCCTTTAATTCACTTGAATGGCTGTGTGTGTGTGTGCGTATTACATAAAGGAGGTGGTATGTTTTTTATATTTTGCTGACCTTTCCAGTCAGTCATTTGTGGTTGCTGCATAACTTTTTCATTTTTTCTAATTTAAGAACACTGCATTTTTAAAAAAAACACTTTAGAATTTTGTGGCTATCAATGCAATATCTTGTGTATGCATGTAGACTTCAACATAAGCAGTAGATTTGCAAAATCTGTACTAGCAAATCCAACAAAGGAGATGAATAATGTTGTCCTCACTCATTTCTTGGTTGCTATTGGAGAAGAAAGAGTATCATTTTATAATACTGATATTGCCTGCCCACTATCAACTTAGTAAATCTTTCAGGTTTGAGCTGTATGAACAGCATTTCTCTTTAGTGCTGAAGAACCTAGGAAGATGCCCATTGTAAACTGTATATGCCCTACTTTTCTGTTAAACATTTAGACCAAACTCTGTTAAAGAGAACAAAAACTCCTCTTTGTGCAAGGGAGGCGTTGAGTTCTTGTGCTCTGTAGAATCAAACTGATGTTTCTTAATGTGGAAGTCTGGGAGGGGTTGTTATGCTTCTAAATAGGGTTAAAAAGTAAGTAACCTTTATAGTTTTCAAAAGATTTTTTTCAAAATTCTCTAATTGTCCTATCAGAAATGGAGCAAAGTGAGTCTACTTTAAAGTGTAAATGAAAGCGTGTTTGTTTTTTTTTTTCTTTTAAGATAGTTTATCTGTCTCAGCTGGGATTATCAAAATTTCTGTCTTCAGACTCTTTATTTCCCCCAAAATCCATACCTAAGCTTCTGAAGCCCTTTCTAGGGAGGTGCAGTCTGTTCCTGTTCACCTGTGGGAGAGAGACATGGACCATACATTCCTGTAAACACTGGTTCATGTGGTGTGCATATTAACAGCTGCATGTCTTTAGTCGGTTTGTAGCTATGTACAATCAGATATAGCCCACTGATGGGAAGATTTTTATTATTATTATTTTTAAGAGACTACTGTAGTATCAAATAGCCCAATAAGAAGTGGGCTTAAAATGTTATTTGGGGAATATTCAGTCTTCCATGCAACGTCAATTTTTAAAATCTAAGGGGCTACAGCATATGTATAATCATAGAATGGCTTTGGGTTGGAAGAGACCTTAAAGATCATCTTGTTCCAACCCCCCTGCCACAGGCAGGGATGCCATCCACTAGATCAGGTTGCTCAGGGCCTCATCTAACCTGGTCTTGAACACCTCCAGGGATGGGGCATACAGGTGGTTGAGCTAATGGTAATCAGCCATCATGCTCACTGGAGAGAAAATGAGAGTGAACAACACAACTGGAAGACTGGGAAAGCTGAGAAGATCTAACTGTTAAAAAGCCCAGAATGCTTGGACTCAGACCAGAATGGTTCTGCTTTGGTTTGGCTTTCCTTATGTCTGTTCAGCCTGCAGCTCTTTTTCTGTCTCGAAAAAAAACAAACAACAACAACAAAAAATGGGTGTAAGGGGAGGAGTAGCTTTTAACTTTTGATGAGGGAAAGATGATAAATATTTTTTAGATAATGAAAGATAATAAATTATTTTTGTAATTACCTGCCTATGATATTGAAATATTATTCTTGCCTTCATTGGTGTAGGAGGGGGTGGATGAGTCTTCATCCAGTGATAAAAGATAAAAGGCTAATATGTTTTGGGTTCTTCTTCTGTATTGCAGGTATTTTACTCCAGACTCCTTGAAGAAGCCAACAGAGGTTCCTTTCCAGCTGAAGTGATTAACAAAATCTTTTCTAATATATCATCAATAAATGCATTCCACAGTAAATTCCTACTTCCAGAACTTGAGAAAAGAATGCAAGAATGGTAAGAGGTGATTCACTGGTTAATAATCTACTAAAATAGCATCTCTAGGAACTGTTACAGGCTTGAAGTAGGGAAGGTGCATTCATAATTAAGTGCTACAGTCCCAGGAAGCACTGTGGGTAGGAGAACATCTGCTCTTCCACTCTTCATCAGGAACTGACTCAGCAGAGGACTCTCATCCCTTGTTCAAACTAAAGGACATCTATCTCACTGAAGCTAGTGAGATTACTCATGATTAAATGCCTTGCTGAATTAGAGGTTCACACTAAAATTATGTGCTACCTGATCAATTCATTGCACATAATACCAAATTGAGATAAATATGCACATAAGACAAAACTGAGATAAATAACATATATATGTTCTGTGCTGTCCTTGTAGCACAGTAATGAAAATAGAATTGTTCAGCTGGAAGGGACCTTCGAAGATCATCTAGTCCAATAGCCAGATCAATTCTGTGCTAACCAAAAGTTAAAGTATCTTAATGAGGGCATTATCCAAATGCCTCTTGAACACTGACAGGCACAGGGCATCAACCACCTCTCTTGGAAGCCTGTTAGTGTTTGACAGCCCTCATGGTAATGAAAATTTTCCTTATGTCCATTATGAACATCCTCTGTTGCAGCTTTGTCCTCTTCCCTTGCATTTTGTCATTGGTCTCCAGAACAGTAACCTTTGCCTGCCCATAGCTTGAATGGGCGTATGCTTCACTGGGTAAAAAACTGGCTGGATGGCTAGGCCCAAAGAGTTGTGGTGAATGGAATTAAATCCATTTGGCAGCTGGTCACTAGTGGTGTCCCTCAGGACTCAATACTGGGACTAGTTCTGTTCAATATCTTTATCAATGATCTGTACAAGGGGATCAAATGCACCCTCAGTAAGTTTGCAGATGACACCAAACTAGGCCCGAGTATTGATCTGCATGAGAGTAGGAGGGCTCTGCAGAGGGAAATGGCTGGACTGATGGGCCAAAGCCAGCTGTATGGGGTTCAGTATGGCTAAGTGCCAGGTCCTGCACCTGGGGCACAACAACCCCATTAAACTCTACAGGCTGGGAGGAAAAGTTGCTGGAAGGCTGCCTGGTGGAAAAGGATGTGGGGGAGGTGATCAGCTGAATATGAGCCGTCAGTGTGCTCAGGTGGCGAAGAAGGCCAATGGTATGCTGGCGTGTATCAGAAACAGTGTGGCCAGCAGGGCTAGGGAAGTGTTTGTCCCTCAGTACTCAGCTCTGGTGAGGCCACACCTTGAGTACTGTGTTCGGTTTTGGGCCCCTCGCTACAAGAAAGATGTTGAGGCCCTGGAACATGTCCAGAGAAGGGCTACAAACCTGGTGAAGGGTCTGGAGAACAAGACTTAGGAGGAACAGCTGAGGGAAATGGGGTTATTTAGCCTAGGGACAAGGAGGCTCAGGGAAACTTACCACTCTCTACAACTAGCTTAAAGGAGGTTGTAGCAAGGTGGAAGTTGGTCGCTTCTCCCAAGCAACAAGCAATAGGACAAGAGGAAATGGCCTCAAATTGCACAAGGGGGGGTTGCGTTGGATATTATGAAAAATGTCTTCACTGAAAGGGTTGTGAAGCATTGGAACAGGCTGCCCAGAAAAGTGATTGTGTCACCATCTCTGGAAGTATTTAGAAGGCATGTTGATATGGTGCTTAGGGACATGGTTTAGTGGTAGACAGACTTTGCAGTGCTAGGATAGTGGCTGGAGTTGATAGAGGTCTTTTCCAGTGTAAATGATTCTATGTACTATTGTGCAGTATCTTTAGCCTGTCTTGATATATGGGATTCTGGAGATGCTATGGAGATGCTCAAATACATGTATATTTCTGGTCTGTCTTATTAAACTGATCATAAAAATAAATAAATTCCAATTTATTGCTACTCCCCTACCCTTTTTAGGAAAAGGGGACACCTCATCAAAAAAAATAAAAACATATATATAAATATATATATATTTATAGTTTTGACCCGTTGTTTCATTCAGTTGTTTTACCTCAGCACCTTTTGGCTCCTATTTTGCATGTTATCTAGAGTTTATTCTACTGTTTATTCTACTTATCTATCCAGATACCCTTTCCAGTTACATATTCATAGAAGACCTTAACTGTCAAAAAAATCACACAAAAATTAAGAAATAACACCTTCTTGTGATGTGAAAAAATCTCTGACCGCGCAAAGGTTGATCTAGACAACAAGGTCTATGTCTTCTGACTCTGTAAGATAATTAATTCCTCTTTCAAATGATGATTCTTTAAAATAGGATATTTACTGGCCACAAATTATGGTAGCCCTGAACAATCTGTTATGCTAGAAAGTAAATAAAACCTGAGCATCACGAAATACAGATTCTTGCAGAATAACCTCATCAGGTTAAATTTTTGTCCTTCTGATCAACTGAAAAATCTGATAGGAAATAAACTATAGATTAAAATAGAGTGTATACATATGAAAAGTTGAGATTAACTTACTGTAATGGTGCGTAAAAAGCAGCACGCACTATGTTATGTCAGTGCTGTGTACGTTTGAAATGAAATTTGTGATAACTGAAGATCTTGCTCTAGACACATTATAGAGCACAGGAGATGGGCTGCACTACCTTATGTATTTGCAAAATGCTACATTGCACACAAATGATGTGTGTATAGTTACATAGTTTCTGAGGCTTAAAAGTATCAGGGATAATTTTCTCTGCCCATCACCAGGCTCTGAATTTGTCTGCCACAACAGCTTCTGCCAAATACAGTTTGCTTTCCTCAGCAGTCTCTTGATAGAAAATACTGAAATATTGGTACTTGTATGCACTTCTACTAAAAAATTGCCATAAAAAATGACACTTTCCCTGAGTTGTGGTTGGTTTTGAATACTTGAAGTAAAAATACACAGTTTTTGAAACTGGGAAAGCAGAGCAGAACCAGATTCTGTTTTGGAAGAAAAGGCAGTGTATATCTAAACTTATCTGGTGGAAATGAAGTTGTCTGGTAATGGTGTTTTGAAGGAGCTGAGCAACAGCTGAAGTTGACTATCTCTTTTACAACATATGGCTTGAAAACAGTGCAATATATTTCCCATGAAAAAAGCAAAACAGAGCATACCAACAATTTCAAGTCAAAATACCAACCTAAATCTGTCTTTTTGTACCCAAGGATGACCAATAGCAGATAGCTGGGGAAGCATATAATAACATGGTGTGATATCTTCTGTGTTTGTTGTTGTTGTTGTTGTTTGTTTTTTTGTTTGTTTTGTTCTTTTGTGGACAAATGATTTCACTTTCAACACAAAATTTTAGAATAGCATTCTTTGGCAATTTCCTAGCTGGCCTATTTGTGTGATTTTGCTTTGAAATTTCAACTTTCAATTTTGTTGGATGCCTGTTAGCTCGTATATCAGAAAAGAGACCAAGAAGTTATTCTGTAAACACCTTGGCTGTGTTAATTTTTACAGACTTTTTCTTTGCTTCCTTTCAATCATAACAGTTTTAAATACAAATTGTGATTAGCAGGTCAGCTATTTCATGCTCAAGTTTTTTAGAATGCTTAGGTGAATACCATTGTGGTCCAATAACACCAAAATAGGAAGTGTTTCTGTACCTACAGAACAATGCTAAGTCCTATTTCTTGAGCTATATAACAATGCCCTCTTTGTTTCCTGGCAACTATGCCCTGTTGATTTGGGTCTACGGTAATAGTTCTCTTTTTCCAATCTGTCTATCCACACAAACAGTAACAGCCCTAGACCTGATGTCATTTAATATACTTTCCTGTTTTTGCTTATGGTTTGTCATGTTTAAATGTGAGTAGTAGTAGATATCTATACTTCAAAGCTGATCTTGGAAAGATAGTGTTCCAAGAAGGTTCTGCTTTCTTTGAGTCCCTGTCTCTCAATAGCTCTTTGTGCTAATGTGGACCTTGTCTAACTTACCTGAAATAAGTCATTTGTTTTCACAGCCTGGATCTTTGGACATAGAAGAAAAAAAAGTAAAAGTGAAAAGTAGTGAAAGTTTTGAATCTTCATAATCAGTGACAATGCAGTGCTCTGTGTAAATGAGCAGTCATAGGTATCGAAGGAGCAGGCATAGCAAATGGTTCCCACTTTTTATCTTTTAAAAGTTTTGATATTTTCTTGTAATGTCTTTCTAGTAATAGTTATGAAACATGAATAAGTATTCATTTTTTTTTTAATACAAATTGGCCTAGATACAAAGGATTGCCACAGTCTTTTATGCTTTAAGCTTTTAATGGCAAAATCTCATCATTACTTACCTGTGAACTTTAGCAGAAAAACCTTAAAGTCTATTGTGCTTTTTTTATTTTCCAGGTGACATTTAGAAATTAATTCACATTTACTTCAGTGCTGTTAGAATTGACATGATTTGTATTTTATTTTTAGTTTAAAAATATGCTGCTACATTGTGATAAAATGACAACCCAGAGAAATAGAGTTCAGTGAATTTGGTGGCTATTTGTTTTGAGTTGCTAGCTTGCATTTGAAAGTGTGCTTGAATATAGAGACTGGTGGAGCAAATACCTGAATAAAGGCCGGAGAGTCTCAGTGATTTCAGAGACTATCTTCTCACCCTATCTTGCCCCCTTCTCTGGTTACAAGGTCCAGTGGTAGCTCTGCCAGGTTTTGCACAGGTTGTGTCTTCTGCTCCCCTGGGCACAGCTGCAGCTGGGCCAGTCCTGCCAGTATTTGCTATTCAGGTAACTTTTCCTTGCTGCACAGCTTTTTGCTTGGAACAGTAACGTTTTAGAGTAGCTTTTGGAAATGATTGCTTCACTTCAGGCCACTACTGCACAGTTGATTTCTGACTTCTAGAAACATAGAATTGTAGAATGGTTTGGGTTGAAAAGGCCCTTAAAGATCAAATTGTTTATCCCCCTTGCCATAGGTAGGGATACCTCCCGCTAGACCAGGTTGCTCAAAGCCCCATCCAACCTGGCCTTGAAGTCTAGAGCTACTGAGTTTCTGAAAGTCCTGAATGCATTTATTTATATAGAGCATGGAAGGAGAGCTCTGTGGTATGGATTTAGGCCTCAAATAAAAGGACTAAATAGCTATTTACAGGGTAAAGTGTGGACATAAGAATATAATGTAGCTGTAAGGAACTGCAAATAAAATAGATTAGGCTATGTTTTGTAAACATAAAGTCCCAAGGTTTTCATTATAGAAAGTTTTTCTTTCTTTAGTGCTGTATGTCATCTGTAATACTTACACATCACTAGAGAGTGTGCAAACAATCTTTTCATTCAGGTCAGTTTTAATGGTTTTGTTGGAACTTCACATGAGATGATCCCAAGCAGAATGATACTCTTCTCTTCAAATACTTGAAACTGTTTGATAACCTTGCGCAACTTTTCTTTCCTGTTCACTCTGATATTCTGCCCTCTTACTTTACAGGACTGATACCCCCAGAATTGGGGACATTCTGCAGAAGTTAGCTCCTTTCCTCAAGATGTATGGGGAGTATGTGAAGAATTTCGATAATGCAATGGAATTGGTAAAAACATGGACTGAACGGTCCCCTCAATTCAAATTAATTATTCAAGATATTCAGGTAATGGGAGAATAATGTAGATCTCCAAATAATACTGGCATATATAAAAATGTATAGGTTTGTGGCTGAAAAAAGTATTAAGTAGAAAATTACATATTGAATCCTTTAGAACTAAGGGTTGCTTTTATCCAGATCGTGTTGCCTTCTGTTTCTTCTCCTCCCTTCATGTGTGCACAAACACCCACACAAATCCAGACTTTCCATTTCAGCATAGAGAACCTATGTATAAAGGTTGAAACATGAAAAGACTAAAAAATACTACATTTTGTCATAGACCCCAAAAGTAAATAAATAAATAAAATGATCTACAACTGTAGATCCTTGCACTGAATCCATAAACATTCTGTTGGCTCATGCCAGTGCTGTTATGCAGTACAATAAACTCTAGAAGTAAATCTGAAGTACTAAAATGCTGAGCCACAAAAGGGAAAGGAAGCCAACAGCAGCACATCATTCTTCGCAAAAATGTGTTTTATACCCTATAGTGCTCCCTGTAGGTTTCTGTTTGAAAGGCAAGTATGTATCTTCCTCCTGCAGACTTTACATCTAGAAATAGGGTAAGATATTTCTGCTTAAAATTTATTGCAGAGTAGGGCATTCCGATTCTAAGCCAGCTAAGGCAACTGTTTGTACTTCAATGTAATCTTTTAATTATGTATAAGATTGTTAGATAAAATACACTTTATAGACTACTTACGAGACATTTTCTAATAAGTGATCATGAACTGTTCATATTAACAAAATAGTCATTGTCTTGTTCTCAAAGTTATTACAAAGCAATGTTAAAATACATTGCAGTTGGAGTTTTTTGGTAGGACTTTTGTTAATGTGATTTACAGAATAATTTTAACAATTTTTACAATTACTTCTAGTAAATTTATTTACTTTTTTTTTAATTATTTTTTATTTTTTTAAAATTTATTTTACTTTTTACTTTACTTTTAGTAAATAAATTTCCAATTATTTGTTTTGGTAAAGAAGTTTTTGTATTTTCTTTCAGAAGGTCTGTCATTCATGTTTCAAAATACATTATTTTTGTTCTATCAATCATTTTTATTTTACTATATTCTTGTAAAATAATATTTTTGCCTACTACATTGAAATATGTTTACAATTTTAGAAAGAAAAAGTGTGTGGAAATTTGACATTGCAACATCACATGCTAGAACCAGTGCAACGCATTCCACGCTATGAGATGCTTCTAAAGGACTACCTAAGGAAATTGCCTCAGGACTCCCTAGACTGGAAAGATGCTGAAAGTAAATATCTTCTAGTCAATAAAATTGCTCTGATAAGATATTAACAAGATGTTACTGTAAATTAAACCTCTTTTCAGGAGAAATAAACTGAAAAGCAATACCACTGTGAAAAGAATGATAGAATTTCTTCAATGGAATTGAAGGATTATTTGGAAAAAATGTTTGAACAGTGGATGAAGTTAGCACAAAAACTGTAAAGCCTTTAGTTACTCTAAAACTATGAATTTAGAGTATTACATAAGTTTTCCTTTAGTTTTGGAGTTATGCCTGGTATTTTATTATTATTTTATTTGCTTCAGGGTTGTTTAGAAGCTGTGTTTTTGTTGTTGTTGTTTGCTGTATTATTTTGACATGTATGTCTCTTATTTGGGAAAAAAAGTGAATTTGTGCTCATTATTGTATTTATAAGCTCCTGCAAGGAGAAAGAAAAGTCCATTTTCAATTCTTTTTCCTCTCTACGTTTATACAAGGACAGTTCAAGCTATTTCGGCCAATCATTCAAAAATTACATAAAAATTGCAAACATCATTTTGTAGAGTGATCGATTTTTCTGTATAATATAAAAACATGCAAAAATGCAGCTTTTTGTCTTTGCATTTTTTTCTTTCTTTGTTCCTTCTAGAATCTCTGGAAATTATATCCACTGCAGCAAGTCACTCAAACAGCGCAATAAGGAAAATGGTAAATGGTCCTTCTTTCCCTGTTCATTTTTTCAAATATTATATTTGAAAAGTGAAGCTAGGAGTGTTAATTGCAATTTTTTCCTAAAATGGCAAAAATTGGTTTCATGGGCCTGAGTGATTGCTCCTGCTCAGTGTATGTACATAGCTTCTTGGAATGATAAACAAAATTTGTCATGGTACGTAATTCTCACATGTTCCAGGTTGAATTAGCTGACAGTCTTGAACTCTTAACCTTGTCTCATCTGTTTCTGTCAGTGGAAACATGATTGTAAAGAGTAGTTACTGTTTCTCTACCATATCAGGCTGACATGATTGGTACTTCATTAAGTATTTTGAAATACCTAAATGGTATTTTGAAATTTTGTACAAGCAATGATACAGGCTCTATACATACCTGCATTTTTAAAGATTATCATGACATTTCTAAAAGGTGTATCAACTAGGCCAGTCAGTCTACACGGTTGACCTTATACATCAGGTGTATATATATATGTTTATCAAAGCTGACATTTTCCAGACTTACACAAGCCTCTGGCATTTCATTTAAAATCCATGAAGATCTGTGCTATTATTTAATAAACTTTATAATTGTATTTTCGCTGGAAAGGAAAATCTAAAGAAATTGTTAGAGATATATGAGATGCTGGGAGAAGAGGAAGACATTGTGAACCCTTCCAATGAACTGATAAAAGAAGGACAGATCCTTAAACTTGCTGCTCGCAATACATCTGCTCAAGAACGGCACCTTTTCCTAGTAAGTATAGCGATGCGTTTTAGCAGGGGTGGCTGTATGTATTTCTAGATAGACTTGAAAGAACTGCCAAAGAGAGAAGGAAATCATCTTCTAGTTGATGCCAATGAGTAGCCTTTCTTCCAGTGGTATTTGAACTCGAGCAAAACCTATACTGCTCGTAGAAAGACTTGAGAACACTGTTTAGAACAGAACCAGTGCCCAGCAACTCACTTCTAAATACATCTGCTAATCATAAATGCAGGTTCTAGAGCATGAGAACCTTGCCATTCTCAAAAAACTGAAATGTAGAAGCTTAGGATTTTGATCCTGATAGATTGGAGTCCAAGTATGTTCTCGTGGTCCTGTGGGAACTTATTGTGGCAATTCATCATCTTGTCAGGTGCCTTATCTTGTCTTAGGTGTAACAAACTACAGCAGTATGCCCTTACAGCTCCCTTGGAAAAGGTTTGAAGTAGTTCATTGCTTGTGGTCCTCTGGCACTGCATGTCTTCTGGTTTTTAAAGAGCAGTAATGAATTGTTGAGATACAATTGCTACTTACCTGTGCTTCAAACAAAAGAAGTCATGAAATAGTAAAATATCAAATGGGGCTAGACAGCTGATTAAAATGATTTCTGCTTAACATGAGAGGTGATAAGTTTAAAAGGGATTTAAATGAGGTGAGTTTCTCTTTTTTCCCCTCACGTTTTCTCAATATTAATTATTAAAATGTGAGAAAATGAAATTCTATAGAGCTAATTTAAGAACTGTGCTTCCAGGCTGGCACTTCAGACATTTAAATAAAATTTAAATGTTCTATTCTTTAATAGGGAATATATCATTATACTGCTCAGGTATTTTTTTCTTGGGATATGGAGAGTTTCAGTGAATAAAAGCTGTAAGACCAGAGTGCTCGTTCTTCTTAGAGAAAAGACAAATATTCTTGTCAAATAATATTAGTTACAATTTATACAAAACTAAATAGGTTTGGTACAGGGTCTGTATAAATTTATACACTGACAAAAAGAATTATTACTGTGAAGTTTAGAATAGTTTCTGCAGAACTGAGTCATGAGAATGACTTTTCTAACAAAAGGTTTAAAATGGTATAAAATATCTTTAGGAGCATAGTTATGATAAAGGTTATGAAGATTGCTGCATATACAGAGCAATTATTCTTATATCCATTGAGGCTAGCCTTTAATTTTATTTCTAAATCCCATAACAAAAAAATCAGACATTGTCTTGCATTAGATGTTTGGTCTTCTACTAAGACTTCTCATATCAACTAAGCAGAAATGAACGTGCTTTCTCACTAACTGAGTTCAGCTTTGTGATATTGTCCAGCTCTCAGTAGAAACTGGCTGTCATCTGTGTTTTCATTAATGCAAAGCAACATTTTTTTTTTCCAGTTTAACAATATGTTGCTCTACTGCGTCCCCAAATTCAGCTTGGTAGGATCAAAGTTCTCAGTTCGAAACAGAGTTGGCATAGATGGTATGAAGATTATAGAAACTCATAACGAAGAATACCCACATACTTTTCAAGTGTCTGGAAAAGAGCGAACACTGGAGTTGCAGGCCAGGTAAGATAAGTCTTTTTATCTTTTTATGAAGGATTAAGTATATAAATGCAAAAGAATGGAGTGATGGATTTGGAGAAAAATGGAGTGGGCTTCTTCTTAATATCAGTGTTTTGAAAATAACCTAGGCAAAAAGCGTAAATTATCAGTCTAAGAATCTCTTGGAATAGAAGATGTATCTACAATGTATAGTGCATTATATTGCTTTGTTGAAATATCTAAGATAGTTGTGAGTGGGCTACCTGGAAAATTTAGATCAGTGTATCTGACTAATGCAAAGGCAATCTGTCTGGCTTCATCAAGTACTGTGAGATCTGTGAGATGCTGAGTCTGATAATATGGGCAGCGCTGCTACCTAAAACACCTTGGTACCTAAAACACCTTGGTACAAATAGATCTGTTCACCTCTGGATGTGTTCACCCAACAAAACTCTTCACTCTGGTAGGGATATGTCTCCAGAATGTAGTTCTCTACAGTGGTAGATGGGCACCTGCTTTTCCTCAATCGTTTTTCCAGTCTACTTGTTTTCCTCTGATCCCCTCACCCTGGAAGACAAGTTCTTTCAGTTCTTGGGTCCTTTTCTTCCAATTGCACTCTTCTGAATGGTATTTCCTGATTTCTTTTTTAGTCCTCTTATCCTCCTCTTCATGGGGGTTACCTTCCTACAACTACTTTTTGCATTGCATAGACTAAACTTCTCATGGCTAGGTTACCTGACTTCAAGTAAAATAGTGGAGTGCATTTTTACATCCAACTTCCATGTTGGAGCTGCTTGAAGATCCTATTCTTAGCAGTTAGGATGTCATTGCAGAGAGACAAGGATTAAAGGAGTAGGAAGATGCCTGTGGAGGTTACAGCTCTGTGTCAACACCATGTATTTGGGGACAAACCCTAGCTTGCTATTAAACTAAAGCTTGCAAGCTGCTTTTCTTGATGGAAAAAATATTTAGCAGTGGATGCAGAAATATAACAGCAAATAGCAATTTACTTACACTATAATTTAATTAGAAATCCAATGTAATAGAAATATGCAATTTGGAAAATCACAGGGAAAAGCTTTCCATTCAAATCTGCAAGACTTCTGGGATATGTTTTTTGCTATCAATCCCATCTGCTATAAATTGCTGCATGCTATTTTGCTAAATATTTGGCAAGCTCTTATGCCACACATCCATTTCAGTGGTGAAAGATTGCATCTTGTTGTACCATTTGTGAAATACTTTTTAATTGGAAGAAAAAAGCTACAACAAAGTAAGTTTATTTTGGTAGCCTTTCCAAATTATCAGTAATCTAATTTATTGTATTCATTTATTTTAAGTGTAGTAAGAACATGTTTTTGTTTTGTTTTATGAATATTTTTAGAATGCGTTGTCTGTACAAAACAAAGCTATAAATGCCAACCACAGTCTTATTAGAGTAGATTAGATTATTCAAGTCTTGATTAATGCATGAGTATTTTATGTACCCTGTACTTGAGCTTCTATTAACTTCGTTGTAATGTTTAGTTTACTCTTAAGGTCTTCTTCACTAGTATGCTTCTATTTATTTTTCAGAATACTATTTGAGTACATTTTCAATCAGTGGTTTTAAAAAGCTGGTAAATTATTTATTTGAGAGGTTGCTTATCTGGTATGATGTTTAATAGCTTGGCTTTTGTTTTTTAATGTAAGCAGGTAAGGAGAACTACTTTGGCTGTGTAGACAGTTTTTCTGCCTCATGTACAGATGGTAGGTGGGAAGGGGAAACACTTGCAAAGCAAGTAGAATCCTAAACAAGTTGCAGTAATTTTGCAAAACAACATGTGAGGATTCATTTTTATTGAGATATTGTAGAAGTTGTCTTTCACATCCTTTGTAGCAATCCATAGCAAAATAAAATTCTGCATGTCAGATAGTGTATGGCTACAGGCGTATTTTTTTCCACATTTTTACCCAGGGAGACTGCCACTTTCAAAGAGCCAGTTATATTCTTGTGCTGATTCTCATCTTTCTGACTTAAAGCTTACAGATAAACAGAATTTATTACCAGTACTGGCCAGTAGTTTCTAACAGTGCTAACACTCGTGAAATAAGATGCCTTTCTAAAGATTTAAATGTCGAATTCCTACTGGTGTATTTTAAAGAGAAAGCTATTGTACAAGATCAGAGTTTAAAATATTTCCTTCATCGGATCTGTCTTACATATCTCATCTGTACTTACTGTAAAGTCATCTGAAGTCCGCCCTAATGTATAAGAAGCAAAAGATGGCTGTTTGGTTTATAATATTAAAGCAGAGTTTTCCTTTTGTTTTAATTGGATATTTTTATTGCCACTGTATACAGTTTTAAACAAACCAAAATAGTAAGGAAATTCTTTGGGGGTAAGGAAGGGAGTAAGATTTAAGAGATATTTAGGAAAAATATATGCTAGTATGTGAACTTAGTGCATGAAATGAGAGAAGAAAAAAACACAGCTAAATTTGCCATTCTGATCTTTTCCTTTCTATCCTGTTCTTGAAGAAAGAAAAAGTGTAACAATGCAAATACTATTACTACTTTGAAATGTATTTACATTTGTCTTTGAACTTGAATTTAGTGCTTAGTAGTTGAAGCCTGATGAAGCCCGAAGTCATGCTTTTTGTTGCTGATCTGTTTTTGTTTTGTTTTGGTTGGTCAGTTAATGATTGGTATTGTCTTTTTCTGAGTTTATGAGAATTACTTCACAACATTGGCTTTTGCAGGAAGTTGTTGATAGTGAGATTATATTTCCTGAACTAGCTTTGGACTAATATGTCAAATATTTCTTTTAGTTCTGAACAAGATAAGGAAGAATGGATAAAGGTAAATTCATCTACATTCTTTATTTTTTTTTAATGTATTTTCACTGAAGCAATCAAAAGAGCAATATCCATATTTTCTGGCTATAGCTTCCCTCTGCTAATCAATAAATGGTCGGAATGTAGAGAGTCCATTGTAAGTGTAGTATGTTTGAGGAGGTTTTCCATTTTTTCCCTAGGCGCTTCAGAATACTATAGAAGCTTTTCAGCAGCGGAATGAAACTTTCAGAAGTGCTATTGCTAAGGAATATGAAGACACGCCTGTAGAGGTTTCTGTAAGTTGCTTCTATTCCTTTGTAGTCCTCTTAGTAGCCATTTTGTTCATTATAACTGAAAAAAGAGTTTGGCAGAAACTTTGTTTTCAAGCTAATCATTCTTAGAGCAGAGGAATTACAAAGTAGTCATTGGTAATTGTTGGTAATTGTTTTTCTTCATAATGCCAAATCTTATAAATGAGCCCCTTTTTTTCATGAAATGTTCCCTTTCACTCATGCATAATCATATTTGACTGGGTTCTTTGTTAATTCTTGTATAGATTTCAAAATGCATCTAGAGCTGTCTTGTGCCATTTCCTTTCCAGAGGAAGAAAATAATTATTTTATAAGTAATTATTTATCTCAATTTAAAGTACTGCACAACTAGCTGTTTTTATCCTCCCCCTGCCCCCCTTCAGAATGCTGAGCTTGGGAAGAGAGCACCAAGGTGGATCCGAGACAACGAAGTCACCATGTGCATGAAATGCAAGGAACCCTTCAATGCACTGACAAGAAGGCGGCACCACTGTCGAGCATGTGGACATGTAAGTGCAAAACCCAAGCTGCTGTAGCTGGTGAGCAGGTTGGGGAATGGGTCTAAGCACCTAGCTGACTTCAGGTGGCTGCTTGTTAGGCTGCAGTTTGTTGCTGTGCTTGTGGCTGAAAGTAGAAGCTGTGGACAGCACACCACAAAGGATCCTCTGTCTGGTTTAGATGGCGTAGTAATTTTGGAAGTAAGACGCAGCAGAGAAAGATGCACAGTTATGTAAAACGTCCCAAGTACCTAGACAGACTGTGCTGTTACTTCTGAGTGACTTACACTGATCTCAACAGGTTCAAGACCATGTTTAACGAGCATAAGCCAGCATTATCTCTGGCAGCATTGGCTGCCTCCTGATCCCATTCTGCTATCTCCTCTCCTCTTTGCAAGCAGTCCATGAAGCCATGCAGTTAAAATATTTTTATTGGGTTATCTTGGAGCTGTTCCCAGGTAGGTTCAGTGTGCAATTGTGTGAACATGGCCTGAGGTATTAGGGAAGGAGAGAAGGTTAGGATGTTGCTGCTTTCCATGTGTGGTACTACATTAATGCATTAATGTATGTTACTTTAAAGTGACCATGTAATAGTGGTATAACTTCAGAGTTTTCAGAAGTTAATAAACAAGAACAAACATACTGCACTTCCTTTTCTTGACATCCAGCAACAATACCTTTCTCCAGTAGATGGTAGTGCAAGCCCAGGTTTCATTTCTTATTGCAGGTTGTCCTGTATGACTTCCATATAGCGTTCGTATGTGGTGTGAATGTTTACTGCATCCACAACTCTGCTCTAGCGCTTTGCAGGACACTAAAGGCTTTTTTAGAAGCTCTGAATTATTCATTATACAGACGTTATCTGTTTTGTTTGTTTCCCAGATTTTTCTACCTTAAAACGCCTTCATTAATCTTAAGATCACACCCTTCCCCTTTTTTCCCTTTTGGCAATTTGGACTCCTTTTTCCTTCTGTTGGAGATCTATCACATTTCCTTCCATTTTCATTTTAAATGCTTTCTTTCATGGGAATTAATTTGGGTCAGTTAGAGTGTCTTTCTAGCAGTTAACAATTGGGAACAATAAGTGTACTCTGTGGATATTGGTTGAAGGTAGTGATCTAGATTGCTAATACAGATCCCTGACTCAATATAATTTTGTTTAGGTGTTTGAGTGGTTCAAGTCCACTCGTTTACCATTCTTTCTTGAAATAACTGCACTCATTTTTTTATTCAGGGCATCTTTTTCAGCTGAAGGAATATTCCTGAGAGCAAAATATGTCTAATGAACAAACTCTTTTCATATCTTCTTGCATTTCAGTTTTCTTACATGTTTTGTAGAATGAAAATTCAGCAGTGTGACATTTTCTTATTTATTTTGCATACTTGTGAACAGATTCTGAGACTTCGAAATTAGTGTTTATTAGCAGGTTAAAAAATTAGTAAGTTCTGATGTTACTCAGTTTTCTTCTCATTAAAAGTGCATCTCAGTTGTACGTTTCTGGGGTTATGTAGGAAACAAAATGGTAAGTGTAGCTTTTCAGGTTGGCATCTAAAGGAACTTGGAAGACTTCTTGTCCTGTACATTGGCTTGTCCTATATTCTGATTTTATTCCTAACTTTAACTTACAGATATAATTGAAATCCTAATGTGATTTTGTACAAAGTTCCCACCAGGTAAATAGTAAAAAAAAAAGCACATCAAGAAGCAGTGGCACAAAATTGGAAAATTACTATTTTCAGTTAAGCTATCATTGACATAATAGTCAGACTTTTTTTTTTGTATAATTGAACAATACATTACTATTATATATAATATTTCAAAATTCTGTTTTTGTGAAGTTTTGTAAATACTTAATATTTACATGTTTGTAAATCTTTCTTGTTTTTAAGGTGGTTTGCTGGAAATGTTCTGATTATAAAGCACATCTTGAGTATGATGGCAATAAATTGAACAAAGTTTGTAAGGACTGCTATCATGTTATAATTGGTTGTACAGATAGTGAAGAAAAGAAGAAGAAAGGTATCTTGGAGGTATGTCATTTAAAAATACCATATGAGCATAGTTGCCAATAGTTTGGGCTCATCACTAGGTGAAAAAATGGTAGCATTCTTGTGTTTTTGTGTGTGTGTGTGTTTGGGGGAAATAAAAGGTGCATGGATCAAATTCATCCCACCTGATGGGGGCCGGGGGGGGATGACACAGAGATGATGTAAAGGAAGTAATAATATGTAATCATTTTGTATTCTCTCTGGTCTTCTCAGAATCACTGTGCATGTCGTTCTGTCCCCAGATTTTAAGCAATTCACCTAATATTCTGTCTAGAATTAATACTTGCATTCTTGTGTTCTTACGTTATCCTTGGAATGTCTCTGCATTGGCTCTTGTCATATTATTTTGGCACTAAAATAGAGTGGTTGTCATGTTGGATAGCTAGCCCAACATGATGTTACCTTAGAAATAAAACATTGCTGTAGATGTGAAGATACAGAGAAAGGCTAGCCATGGTGGGAAAAGTGAGATTTAGAGACATCTAGAAGTGTATAATCTCAAACAACTGGTGAAAGAAAGAACAGATTACACATGTGTAAGAGAACACATTGTGACGTTAAGCATGTAATATATAAATATTCTCCATAAATACAGTCATTCATGATCTTATTTGCTCAAGTTCTTTTGCATACATTATCCAAGATCTGTCATGAATGGTGGTGTATTTCAGGCTTTCTGGTCTATATGTTTTAGCCTTTATTTAAGGAAAGCTTATTTTCCTTTTTATGCTTTATGCCATCTCCTAGATTGAATCTGCTGAAGTCTCTGGAAATAGTGTCATATGTAGCTTTCTTCAGTACATGGAAAAATCAAAGCCCTGGCAGAAAGCATGGTGTGTTATACCTAAACAGGAAGCTGTTGTGCTGTACATGTATGGTGCTCCACAGGTATGCCAAGAGGAAATGTATAGTGAATGAAAGGCAGCTAGCAGATTAATTGCTTGTTCTTAATCAGGAATTTCTCCTTCGTAGGATGTTAAAGCTCTGGCTACAATTCCACTTTTGGGCTATGCAGTAGACGACACTCCAAGAAGTGCTGACCTCCCACACAGCTTCAAACTGACCCAGTCGAAGTCTGTGCACAGTTTTGCTGCAGACAATGAGGAACTAAAACAGAAATGGTTGAAAGTTATCCACTTAGCTGTCAAAGGTGAGACATTAGAATGTCAAAATGAACTGCAAGTAAGTTTAGAAGAACAACCTGAATCTTCTAAAGTGTCGGAATGCTGAAGCTCAAGAACAAGTGGTATTTTTAAAAGATTTCAATTGAATTTCTGGTTAACCTTTTGGCTAACCTTCCTTCGCTCAATCAAAAAAAAAAAAAATCTTACTACCGTACACATCTTAGCACTTTATGTTTGGGAAAAAATCTGGTCTTTCTAGGGATCTTTTTCTTATATTTATGTTTTGTCAATGAAAGTGATGTACAGGTCCATTTCAGAGACTTTTTAAAAATGTGAATGCTATTAAAAATACCTACTAACTCTACTGTACTACTTGTTCATTGTTATGCTTTTTTTTTTTTTTTTTTTTGAAAATTGCTATTTGGTTCATGTTTGCTACTTTCTTTAAGAATACAAATATTGAAGTTTCCTACTTACATATTAGGACTCGCAACAGGATAAAAGATATACCTCCACGTTTCCCAAATAGATCTGTAGTTAAATATACAGGGATAGTTTGGTTTAATGTATGTAGTTAATAGATCGAATTCCACAGATCTGTACATATGTTGTATTCATTTGTTTCTTTTTAATTAAAGTAATGCAAATTGCTTTTACAGGTATATTGGCTTTTAAAGTTTCAATTTATCAAGGAAACAACCTAATGATTTTCAATCTAGAAATGAATACCTAAAATATGATAAAACATATAATATATGTGCAGTATTAAGAATGTACAATACTTGATTTTTGCTTTGATTTCATGAGACTGGGTTCATGTTAGTGAATAATTTATTTAAAAAGCATGTTTTCTATTTGAAATTAAACACAGTCCTAAATTAACAAATACTGTTCAGTGATTTGTTTTAATAGCTGACACTTAATGATCTTGATATTTTTATGCATTAAAAAAATAGCAGTAACATAAGTGGCATGCAGTGGACAAATAAGTTCCAGTTGTGTTTAAAGGAGTAGTAGCTTTTCTTCAGTGTCCTACCATTGTAACCTTTCAAGACTGCAGTAGTTCATTACTAAAATGCAGTGTGTGGTTTGAGATAAGTAACAGATTCTGTTAATCTTCTGGGAGTTTGTATTTTCACTATTATGGTTATTGGAACAAATGAACATTTTGAATCTAAATATCCTAATTGTTGCAGAAGGTTAGATACTGTAATACTTATTTAAGACAACAATCTTTAAGGATTGCTATTGTAATGTGGAGCCTGCTTTATATGCATTTAGTATGAAGTCTGAACCTGCAAATCTCAAGTTGCATTAATTGAAATTATTTGCATTCCACTTAAAGGAATTAGGACTTGTGGGCTTTACAGTGCTAAGTCTATTATGAACTTCCATTCTTATGAGGGTTTTTTAATCCATAGAGGCAAATGACCTCCTTAAATTTTTTACTGTAACAACCTTGGATGAAATATGGTAAATAACGAGGTATAGTGATTGACTATCAGGTAGATAAAATCATTGCCATCTTTCCCTTTCTGACTCCTCAAAGGAAGGGAAATAAGAAACTTCTGCAATCAACGTCTGATGGGAACGTTCAGGAGTCTTACTTCTCAATATAACTGCTATCTGTGTTTTCAATCATGTCAGCTCAGGCTCAAGTCCAGTTTTGTTAGTAACATGCGAACAGATTTTTGGTAATGAGATTTCCAAACAAAATACTCACTCGAGTCCCACTTCACTCTTTTTTGCAACACTAGGAATAAATGTTCATTTTAGTTAGCATTTAACAAATAAAGGTTTGTTGAAGTAAGCTTTGTTTTTTAGCATTATGCATGCGTGAGTACACAATGTCTGCCACTTTTCATGAGAAGAATGTCACAACTTCATTTGAGTGGCCTGTATTTTGCTCTCACCTGCACAAATCCAAAATTTATGATGGCCTTTAGACTTCAAAGGTTTACACTAGTGTTAGTGATAATCAGGACATGGCATTGCAGAGTACTAACTCTACAGCTGATTTTGTACATGTCAGTTCTGAATTTTTCTTTGGGTGCTCTTTGTGTCCAGATTACTTTGTGTATAACCCTAGTATCACTTTTATCTAATGTGCAGGCTCTTCTATAGTTCTTTAAGAGATCTGAAGTTACTTCCACTGCCTACCTTTAGTTATGGGCAGCATAAGGTGTTTATGATTCATGTTGGCAAGTTCCATCAAATCTTCACCTAGGTGTCCTTAGCTAGTACTATGTGTCTTGGCAAGGGATAGAGTAACATTCAGATAGGCAGGAAGAACCCTCCCTGGCTAATTTTCTTTCCATGGTCTGCAAAAGCGGTTATCCTCTAAAAGAGTCTGCAGTGCACTTGTGGGATCTAGAAGGTAGTCTCATTACAACCTAACATATTAAAAACGTTACTTCCTATGTTCAAGTTGTTGACTGTGAGGGGAGAAGTTGCATTAGAGGAGACCCTAGGTAAGATGGACTGAGTTGTACTCAAAATAATATGATGGTATGATTGCTGTCATTTAGTACATTCTGTTTTCTAAGCTCTTAATTCTGAACTAAGTAGGAAAACCTTTTTCAGGCTAAATGATTATGAAAATGATTACTAAATGATTAGAAGCAGCAATTTCTGGGCTGCTTTATTGTTATAGTGGTATTGACTATCTGAAGCTGCTTGAATGGTTTCAGCATGTCTCAGAAGAAGCTCTCCATGTGGGTGTAAACAATGTGGAATTAAATTATTGTTAGGAGTTATTTATTTGAATGTTGGCCTCATGCTTGCTTTCAGCAATTAAAGTTTATGTATAGTGGGATATTTTATTTACTTCAGAAAAAAAAATCACTCATGCTCTCTTAATTGGTTGGTCAGAATTGATCTCTTCTGAGTCAGGATGTAATGGCACTCAAACGTGTGGTTCTGTGTGTATCTTGTAGGAACAATATGTACCAATACTAAAGATAAGAAGATGGAGAAGTTGCTTCTAGATTTAACCACCCTGACAGTTAGTCCCAGTTAGTCCCTTCTTCACAGATGGCCCCCCTGACCCCCCCACCCCCCCCAAAAAAAAAGCAACCAAAGCTTTTTTTTAAAAAAAAAAAAATTATTAATAAAAAAAAAAGATTATTTATAAGAAAAAAAAAAAAAAAAAAAACTATAATTGTCCATTCATCCATAATACATGAATGTATGTGAGTGGCTCTGCTGCTTTATTTAAACTTTGTGATTCTTGTGTTCAAGAAATGCTTGTTTCTCAGTTTAAAAGCAGTAAGCCTACAGCACAATTTAAAGTGAATCAAGCAATATTGTGTGCTTTTGTCTGTGTTCGTCCAAAACAATGGCTTCATTTTATCATTATGTTTGTTTGAAACATAAAAATATATTTTCAAAAAGAGTTGTTATTTCCCCCCTTATTATGGAAAAATAGTATATTGTGATGTCTGTATGTCTGCACCATTCTTCCAGGTCCTTTAAAAATTGTTTTCAGGCATCAGGTTGGTTTCAGGCATCATGCTTTGTTGAAGAGCTACTGTAAAATCTATAGCATCTATTACCTTCAAATCCCTTTACATTTTGTTTATTCTAAAAGGTATTCATTTTTTATGTGCAAAACAGATATTGACGTAAGGAAACATTCCCTTCTATTTGGAGTAGAATATTAAACCATTTAAATGCATGTAATATAGCGGCACCTTTTTATGCAAAACCATCTTCAAGTGCTTTATAAATCTCCTCAAAGATTCTAAATCCCTTTATATAAAAGGGTTCTTATTCTTCATATTTTTAAAACATGGATGAAGCTGGGCACTGATTTAAATGTAGAATAAATACACTACCACCTGCATAAGTTTTAGATGAGATTATAAAATAGATGTATGTTCTAAACAGTTCCAAGAGGAGTCAAGAGAAAAAATAAATATATAAAAATATATATTCAAAAATGAGATGTGGAAACACCTGACAAGTTCTTTGGGGTTTGTTGTACTTATTTTAAATATACTTCCAACCATACAGCTAGTTATAAAAACTGGCCACTTTTTCATTTCATGGTTAAATAAAATGAACAATGGGTAGTGGTTCCTTATACTGAAGAAAAAGGCTTTCAAGAAAAAAAAAAATCCATGTAGAAATAATTCTAAGCAATAAAAAAGAGCTTTCTCCATAAATATATTTAGAAATCTTTAGGTGGTGTAAGCTATCATACATTTGCTGGGGCGATTATACCTGCAGTGAATTCGTGTAGAATCTGCCTTACATTATATAAAGCCAACGGTGGCAAATGAAGATTTTTCCACTTAGAGTACTGCTGATTTACTGTGTCTCATCTGGAATCACAGTGCTCAGCTGAACCTCAGAGCAGTTTCACCTGGAGATAGTTGATGTGGGTGGGAGTGGGCATAAACAGCTGGAAACAATCTGAAAGTAAGTGATGGGGGATGAGACATAATTTTGTGGAAGAACTGACTATCCTTAAGACAAATCTGTTGGTGAAAGGGGGATCAGTCTTAGACTGTGATTTGATTTGAAATCTGAAACAAAATATGTGGAGTTATGTTTTTTCTTCAGTCTGTGGCCCTGTTGGTATGAGGAGTGTACCTACCTAGATGGTTCTGACCCATAGGACTGTAGTGAAGCATGTTCCTTGGATATGAGTTTTAATCTGCTGATCAGATTGTTCCCTAAATCCTTGTCCCTTAACAGAACATAATAGTAACTTAATGATTGTATATTTATATGTCTATATATACACACACATTTATCTGTGTGTATATGTATATATGTGTGTGTGTATGAGACTATTATTCAAATGACCTATTCCAAGCAGTATTTTACAATCAAAAATAAATTGTACTGCATTCAAAGTACAATCTGTATTGACTGTGTTGACTCCTGTATTCAGGAGAAAAAAAAAAAAAAACAAAACAAACAAACAAACAAAAAAGAATTAGACCTATTTTTGTGGCATGTTCACTATTTCAGACTAATTAAAAGCAAACCAAAACAAACTAAATTCAATATAGGTGTTCAGTGTGCTTCCTCTGGAACCCAGTGATGAAATTTATTCCCAAATTCATTCATGGCACTTTCCTTCCATCCCTTATTCCTTACACAAGTGAATGTAGAATGTGTTTTTTATCTAATAAAATTTCAGCAGATTTCTATTCAGAAAGCATATATTTCAGCCACTGCATAACACCAACCTGCTTCATTTTATAGTTCATCCTTTGCAGAGTCATTAACTGTGGTGAAAATATTCAGAAAGGGGATGGGGGGAGAGCTGTGTGAAAGCATTTTTGCATGCATATGGCCTAGTATTTTTAAAAGAGAAGGCAGATCTGTTGCATATAAGGAACTGTTTGCAATAGAAGTATTGGTTACTGTTTTTTGTTTGTTTGTTTGTTTGTTTTTCCTGTCTATTATTTCTATAGTATGCTCTCTATTCTGCAGCCCTCAGAGCAGATTAATACATTAATTTTAGTGGGAGCTGGATCAGCTGTAATGTGACATCAGAATTACAGGCTATGCATTGTAATTCCTTTTCATTACGAAAAAAAAAAAAAAGGTTTTAATTAAGGAAACAGATTTTTTTGTTTGTTTGTAAAAATACTAATATTTGGAAGAGGTGTAAAATTGTTCTGGTTTTTCAACAAACTGAAGAATATTTAAAAGGTGAAATTTAAATGCCATTTTAAGTTGTGCAAGTGTAAGTGGTCATTTTTATGGTAAAAAAATACATGAATGTAAAATAGTTGCAGATATTGTACATATTTTCTGTAATATATGTATATTTGGTTTTAAGGTGGGTGGAGATTTGTAAAAATGAAGCACTTTAATTCCTGTTGAGTACTTAAAACAAGAAAAGAAATTTGTATCCTGTAAAATAAAAACATCATTAAATAATTATTGCTGGCTGGTTATTTTTTGTTGTTGTCTAGTTTGGTTTTCTTTGGGTGGGGAGAGGGAGATTTGTTTGTTTTTGCAACAATTAGCACCTGGCTAATTAGGCACCTGCAGCCAGAGAGCAGCTTCCAGCAGAAAGCAGAACCAGAGGGCAGCCCCATAGGGCTGAGAGCAAATGGGCCCAAACTCAGCAAAACGCAACAAAGGGCATGTTTTGCGGGTCTGCCCTGGTCACCTCCAGGTGCCGCCTCAGCTGCAGCCCCTGGGACCCCCAGGGTTACGAGGCTGGGGACAGGGATGGGAACAGGGATGGGGCTGGGGACATCTGGATGCTTCCCCATTAATGTGTCATGGCGGGGAGAATGAAAGCGAGAACAAAGCATGCAACTGTGGAAGAAACAAACCTATGGGGCTTGGAGTGAATGTGTGCCAGAGGATGCCCATACATAAGAAACTGCTGCTGCCATGGGATCAGCACAGCACGCTTCCCTCTTGCCCCAAACCAGACACTCCAGAAGATTTTTGGGAAGAAACTTGGTTCACACCATGCTTCAGGTCCTTATTTGTAACAGAAGGACTCTCTGTTTCTAAAGCAGGGTTATGAGGAGAAGAGGGCGGCGAAGCAGGAGGGGAGTGGGGGATGGTGTCCTCTGCCCTACGTTGTGAGGTTCTAAGGGAAAAAGCGAGGGGAAATGGAAACATTGGGGTATGGCTGGGCCTTGGGATGCAGGACCTATGCCTCCTGCCAGGAATAAATGTCCCAGGAGAGGAAAGGGTGTCATCGTGAGGTGTTTGGAGTAGAGGGGATGGCCTCAAGTTGCACCAGGGGAGGTTCAGGTTGGAAATGAGGAGACATTTCTTTTCAGAAAGCAGTCAGGCATTGGGACGAGTTGCCCAGGGAGGTGGTGGAGTCACCGCCCCTGGGGGTGTTCAAGGAAAGGTTGGATCTGGTACCTGGGGAGATGGGTTAATGGGTGGCATTGGTGGTAGGGGGATGGTTGGACCAGATGATCTTGGAGGTGTTTTCCAACCTTAATGTTTCTGTGATTCTCTGTTACACTGATGAAAGGCTAGAGCTGCAAAGTGTCATGTGGAATACATGAAACAAGGTCTTATCGGGCTGCAATTTGCAAGGTCCTGCAGTTTTGCCACCTAAACTAAGCCATAAAGGTGGCCTAAAAGAAATCTGGAGAGGGACTCTATCAGGGAGTGTGGCCATGGAACAAGGAATAAAGGCTTTGAACAAATGGAGGGGAGATTTAGATTAGATGCGATGTGAGGAAGAAATTCTTCACGCAGAGCACAGAGCGCATATGGGAATTTGGGTTGAAGATACACCTTGCTTCTGTTATTTTCTGTAAAGAATATAATGAAATTACCTAAAAACCAGCATTAAAAATAAACCAGGACATGGGATGGGAGGTGCAGGGCAATCCCTGCGGTCAAGGGGCAGCCTTTCTGGCAAGCCAAATGGCTCGGGGAAGACAGCCCCAGAAAAGGGGCCATCAGCCTCCCCAGCCCTCCTCCTTCTTCCATGTTAGGGCATTTCCAGGCCACTCCCAACACAGCTGCCTTTGACCACATATGGGCCACTCCATCGCAGTTGCTTTCTGAGGTCACAATGGCCACCGCTGCCCTGCCTTTGCTGCGGGCCCTATAAAACAGGACCCCTGCAGCTAGCCCACCACTCGCTCAGCGATTAGGTCTTCTGACAGCCAGCGTACGCGGCAGGCAGGAGACTAGAAGCAGCAAGGTGAGAAGCAGCCCTCCTCAGTGTGACAGGACAGCCATGCAGTCCAAAGTAGCACCAGGAAGGAAGGCAGCTAACGAGATGTGTTATGCACAGAGGGATAGTGCCTGCAGCACAAGAGACATCAGTGCTCAAGGGACCTCTGGCGCCCAGCCCACAGACACAGGCGGTACCACTGGCACTGACACGACACGGGGAACAGGCCACTGCCTCAGCCATACAGAGACAGGGGGGCTGGGCCTTCCCATCGGCACAACGGTGGTGTGGAGCACAGGCGGGAGCACTGGGCAGACAGCCATGGGGAGCAGAGTCATGCCTACGGTCCGGAACATAGTGTGAGACCCAGGCATGTCCGTAAAACAGATGGCAGCATGGAACCCATGCGGGAAAATCAACCAGACACTGGCATGGGACCTTGGGGTGCAAGTGGACGACCCCCGGGCTTGGCCCCCTGGCCTGAAAACATTCTGAATGGAAGGGGTCCTGTTTGGGCAGTCCCGGGCAAGGACTGGCTTATCCTTCTGCCTAACACCATGGAGCACATGCAGCTGGATCCACCAGAAGATGTGGAGGAAGAAATGGAAGTGGATCCACCTCCACCAGAACAGAGCTGGGACTACTGCAGCACGTCTTTGCTCTCTGCCATCCGAGAGCACCAACAGCGGTGCAGGAGTGCCCAGCCAGCTCCCGACTCATCGTCACTCAGGCTCCATCCCAAGCATTAGCTTGGAGCCACCAAACACCACAGACATCCTGCAGGCTTACCTGCAGGATGTCCCGGCAATAAAGAACTCTGTTGCCAATTCTCAGGGGTTGTGTGAGTGCTTCTTTCCCATCTGCCAGCCCTTGTGCGAGAGGTTGCATCCCTTCTGTACAGAGCCTCAAGGAAGAGCACAAGAGAGGACCCAGCTTCCTTCGGGCTTCTGCGCTGGGGTGACAGGAGGAGTCCCCGAGGGCCACCATGCACCTTTCACATTTGTGAAAATAGACTGAGGGGTGAAAATAGTAGTGTGTAAGCGATTATAGGTGGCTAATTTCTTAGATTAGGAGTGAGTTTCTACAGCTGAGTAATTGGTAATGACAGACAAGGAGAAGGCTTGTTCCACTGTCACAGTGGGACAGAATCTGCTCTTCTCACCCTTTCCAAGTCTATATCTTGGACTGGGAAGACAAAAAAATCCAACAACAGCAGTCCTTCAGAATTTAGATCCAAATTTCTGTAATGGTGGTGGTAATATTCTCTCACGTGACCAGGATGCTGTGAGAGTACTTTATGAGCAACCACCAGAGAAAAGTCCAGAAAAGTTCATTTTAGCCCCACATTGCTCTTATGGGTACCCAAGCCCTGCTCATAACAAAAGGGGAGGAACAAAGCACTGAGCAGATTTTCAGTGTCATCTCAGGTAATGAATTACAGTGTCCCCTCTCCCCCCAGTTAACTCTGTTCCAAAACCGTTGTTCCCCTCAAGTGCAATGCCTTCCAAATGGAGACAAAAATAACAAAATTTTCCTTAAAATGTTCTTTAATTAAGAAGATGCAGTTATGAAATTCAAACAACACAAAATCCATAATCACAGCTCCTGCTTAGTTCCTGTATGTCAGCAGGTTTAATAAGCACTGATATTTCCACTTGGTAGCAAATTGTTCATATCAAGTACAGGGTAGGTACTCGATAGGCGTCATCTCCTCTGGGTCTCGGTAAGAGCCTGACTAATACTGTCGCATTACTGCAGAATTGTTCCTGGCATTGTGTGAGCTTCCTGAGATGGGAGAAATGCCATGCCTGCCTTTGGTAAACAGAGTACTTGGAGCTTGTTTTCTTTAAAGAGATTGGTCTGGTAAGTCCTGTGGTGACTCTAATAGCCAAGAGGAGGGATCCTTGTGATTATGACATTTTTGTCTTGAAGGCTCTTACCCTCTGCCTCCTTGGCCCTATGCCCCAGACAGATATGACAATGTTAAGCCCCATCAGACCCAGCTCATGTGGTAAACCAGGATACACCCAGAAGGGTTTATTTGATTAAGATCTACTCCATGACTGCGTTTCCATGTCTGTCTTAAAATTATAGTGCTCTAGTGTCAAGAGAAGGATGTGCTACCTGCTCTCTATCTCAAACTCTTACATTGCTTTGTTAGAGCATATTTTCTATTTTTTTTTTGATTTAAAGTCTTAAGTTATGAAGAATCCATCACATACCCTGATCAGTTTTGCATATGCAAATTTGCATAAGCAATATTCAGTTTTTGTTGGTGGTGTTTTTTGTTGTTGTTGGTTGCTCTTTTGTTTATTTTATTGTTTTTTGATAATTTTTACAACTAGTCAGAACTCACATCACCTCCAATCATCAGGATCTCAACAAGAGAATTTATTAAGAATTTCAGCCACCAAATCTATTTTTTTTTTTTTACTTCATGAAGAACATCTTCACTACCAAAAGCATTTCCTTGTGGAACAGAGCCTTAGCTAGGAAGCTAGGGTAAGACTTAGTGGGTTGTAGATGGAGGCCTAGATCCCAAAACTCCTCACATTTTTCTCACCACCACCACTCTATTAAACTTGAAGATTCCACAGTTGTCTAGATTTGGTTCAAGCATTTGTAATATTAAATTAGCCAACAGTTCAAGAAACAGAGATGGTCCTGGGAGCAGAATCCAGGATTACCCTCTCTCCTTTCTTCGGCCTCGTGCTCTCTTCTGCCCCTTCCTACTCCCGTCTCAGAGCCAGGCAGTCTTGGCACTCTTGCATGGGGAATATGGAAATGAGCTCTCTCTTGTGCCTGTCAGATATTGAACTTACACCTCTGATTTCATACGCTTGTGTTCTAAAATAAGGCAGTATGTTTCTGGTCACTTTTGAGCATGTTTTAGCATAGTATGCCCAAATCAGTTTTCCAAACTCCACATAAGGGAGCCTGCTTCACAGAAACAGGTTTTAGACTCTGATTGCTACTGAATGGAGGAGTGTTCTCATTGTGCAAAGTTAAATGAATGACCCAGTGATGGAAGAAGATAAGATTGCAATCATAATTCTGTTTAGACCTATAGCATAGCTATGTAGAACTACCTGCATTGCCTGTTCTGACTAACTCATGTGTTTCTAAGCTTGTAGAAGGAAATTCAAAGCCTGTAGCTCAAGGCCAGCAGCATTTACAAAAGACCTACCTTACCTACAGAGTATTTTGGAATTTGATTTCAGACTAGCGCTTAGCTAGTCTGTTAACTGAATGTTCTCTAGTATATCTAACAGTTCTGTTTGATATGAAAAGACCCATATCCATGCACTCCAACTCTGTGCTGCTAACCAAAGCATGGCAGCTAAAGACATCAGGGGTCCACTTCAGAACTGCAACTCTGACCAGAACTAAAAAGCTAAGGTAGGTGCAACTAAGTATCCATTAGCCTTATACACAGGCTGTGATGATGGAAATCATGAGGTCAGCTGTTATAATTCCAATTTAAAGTAGCGCCAATCACAATATAAGAAGCAGCATGCACAAGAAAATGCGTATTATAAAATTAATTAATTAACAGTACTGCTCATGGCATATTATTTTATCTTAAAACACGACCAAAAAATACCACAGGAGATAGTCTTTCTTAAAAGAATAGATGCAGAAGATACAAGTTCAATTGTTCTTGAATGCCAGCACATTTGCTGTTTCCTTGATAGGATATTTTTTCCTTTCTAGTTATATTTGCTTAGTTGAATGCTAATTAAGTGTCCATTTCATTTTCCACTTTAAAAATGTCTTTCTTGATAGCAGACAGGATGTTACCACCTATATTCCCAAAACCTTGGTCCTTTAAAGTAAAGGGTATTCACCTTATAACTGGACTGCAAGCCATTCCTTATGCAAACAGCAGGGTTTTTTTGTTTTGTTTTGTTTTTCCATATTTTCTTTAAAAATTTACTGGTTGCTTTAAGAATACACTTGGCAGACTCCATAAGAAATTTTCCTTGTGGCTGTTCTATATTTAAAATCACTTTTCAAGCTCCCTTGTACAAAATATGATCCTTGAATCAAGTCTTCCAGAAATCCATGGGATTCGCACCATCTTCTCTTGGTTCCTCTGGCTGTTCAGTAGCACATGATGTATAAAAGAAGCAAAGGTCTTACATCAAAAAGATACAACAAAAGCATCTACAATGATCTTGGCAAATAGCAAGCAAAACTTTCCAATTATTCCACACTGGACGGTCCGATGAGGCTGTGAAAAGGCTTACATATATTTCATATAGACTTATATTTACTACATCTATCCTTTGACTAATGAAGTTCTGTAACAGACATTTAGGTTGGTCATTGCTGAGAACAGCAAAACGCATGAGGAAAGCAGAAATCTGTTATTTGGAAACTAAGAGGTTAGTGATTTACAACTGTGCATTCACACTTTGCATCATAATTCAAAGCTGATTCAGAAATTAAGCGATGCACCTTCACTGGAGAGGAAATGAACTGAGTGAGATACATTTCACTGTCCAGTTACCAGTGAGGGGTGAAATTCATACACTGAAGCAACTGTTACTGTTCTTGCTATTCCACAAAGTCCAACCAGCCCGGCTGAGAAGGGGAGGGGAGGGGAAGCGTTGTTGTACGGCAGTATGGAATGATAGGGAAATTACCTTAATCTCCAGCCAGAATTGTTTTTCTTAGTGACCTTTTCAGAAATGCTGATGTCTTTCTTATCAGAATGCTCCAGCTTTGTTACCAATCGATTGAACTTTGAATGCTTTGTTTGCCCTGTGGCTCTTACCCTCTGTGCCCTGCCCCTTTCTTAACTTGTAAGCTGCTTTCAGCTCTGCAAGCGTTTTGAGAGACTGAGGGACGTCCCAAATACCCAATGAATTTAGACACATGACTTCCCTGTAAATATGGTGAGAGAATATAAGGAACTCTCAGTTACCTAGTACTGCAATTTATCCAGCAAAATTGCATCCCTGCCTAAGAATAATGTTGTTTTGTCAGAGACTGTGTCTCAGTATAGGTAACGTGTAACTCAGCAGTTCCTATCACAGTGCTGTGACCTTCCTACAGTTGGCTGATATGTGGAGAAGAACCCTTGCCTTGCCGATTCAGCAGAACCCATGGACTATGGGTTTAAACCTAGGATTTCTGTCTCTTCTGCAAAAAGACAAAGGTTTTGAAGCTGTCAGCTCGGGCAGTCCATGCAGATCATCCAGGGTCTAAACTTAGTGTCAGTCTGTCAAGGGTTCATCTAAGCTTCTAATGTTTGCTGTGCAGATGTCTGGTGTAAGTGTTATGAGAAGGTATTTTAGTTACAGTTGTGGTTAAGATGCTCAAGAGGATAGAAAAACATCATTCATTTTTGCTTCACATAAAAATCGAGCTCTGACAGACCCATATCATCTCTGTATGGCATGGTTACAAAAGGTGACGTTACCAAGGAATAACTTATAACAATATTTTGGCAGCACTGTTTATACAGTATAAAGTAGTATGTCTATATACATATTGCAAATGTTTTATTACATCCTTGACACTTTTAAGTATGGTTATCAAATATTTCTTCCTCTAGACAAGCATGATGGCAAGGAAATGCCCTTTGCTGATGTGGTGGCTTGTGATTTTCTTGTCTGGTATGAATTAATTAAATGGCAAATGACTTGCCCACTACTATCAGTATGTCAATATAAGGAGACTCCATCTGTCTGAGTAAATGGAAGCAGGTGATGATGCAAAACTGTATGAAGAAATTCATAACATGGAGAAGAAGAACTGATTTTTTTCCCCCAATTTAAACATAAAAACAAACAGTTTATAATGTAATTAGGAGATGACAAATTCAAAACTGACACCAAACTGATTTCTGCACTACGCATAATTAAATCATGAAATTCACTGTCACAGGATGTCATGCAGCCAAGAATTTTACTTGATAGCACAAAAAGCTATTATATGGTAAATAAAGCAATCTACTTTCATGTAACATTTATAAAATAGAAGAAATATTGAACTGTCTACTTCGGATTTGATAGCAGTATCAAAATTACTTAATGCATACTATTGGGATCAGAAGATCTTATTAGTGTACTTTTATATTTTCCCCAGAGCACTGGTGCTGGATTTTCTCTGAGATGAGATTCTGAGGTAGATCGATATCAGGTCACACTTGGTGTAGCAGTTTCTGTTTTCTTATGTCAATTAACTTTTAGTAAATAACCAGTCTGACCAGTTCTGCCTTTTATCAGATCTTAAGAGTTTCTTGCTCGGTACAATATAAGTCTGGTAAAGAAATCAGATGGTTAAAGCTAGAGATGACCATTGCCTGTTAAAATGATTATTGGTCTTGCACAGTATTCAACTGGACTGAAGTAGGTGCTGGATTTTTTAAGTTGGTAATAGAGTCGACACTTTATAGCAGAGAGATTTCCAGCTCCCACTTTTTAGCCAGAAATGGACAATATATTAAAATTTATACAGGTTTCCTAACCTTGTGTCTTTTTAAATTCTTTGTTCTTGCTTTCCTTCTCATCATTAATTAATTCGCTTCTGTCTGAGCTGTGCTTCTCCATTTGGGTATCGTGGCCTTTACAGTCTTTTCAACATCACTGCTGAGCAAGCTAGGTTAGTTCAACTCATTTTAGCAACCGATATTTTCACTGTGTTCTTCTTGAAATATTACACTGATAAAATTCTAAGAATAGCCATACTGGGACAGACGGAAGGGCAAGCACACACACTGCTTCTGCATGATACTCTCCCAGCTTTCAACTATTGTCAGCTCAGATTCTACATAGCTATTTATTTATATGTAGTACATTGCTCTTCCTTAAACTTGTGCAATCCCCATCTGAATCCATTTCAATTTTACTGTCTCCAACAAGGAGCAAGGAGTTCACACACCCATGAGGGCTACAATCTTTATTTTGTTCCGACCTGGCTTATCCTAGTTTCAGTAAATCCTCCCCAAATTGTTGTGTTGGAAGGGAGAGTAAACAAAACTGATGCTCTTCCACTCAATCCAGGATGCCAATGATTGCAAAAACTTTTAATCCTCCCTACCCCCCACCATTTCTTTTGTAAAGACTTCTAGTTACTCAGTTGTTTATTATATTGAAAGCATTTCATACATTTCATCACCTTTGTTGTTGTTCTCTTACCCTTTCCCAGTTCTACATTCTTTCTGAGATGTCCCACTTTTGGTCTAAGCCAAAATATACAAAAGGTTGCACTCGCTCCATTTCACAGTGCTGTCCATGAGGTCATATGGTAAAATGAAAGTGGAAGGAGAAAAAGTACTGGCATAGACGAACAAGCTGGTGTATCCATACGCTTTAATGATCCTTATGGCTCTGACAGCAATTGGCTTTGGCATACTGAAAGCTAATGGGTGAACCTGCTGGATAATCACAACTGTATGACTATGACAAGAGCTCATCCTGCTTTCCTCCTCACCATCTGGTCACTCAGGGCCTTCTTCACACATTTTTACATGTGTCAGCCATTTCTTTCTGTGCTGAATACACTAGTTTCTTACATGTTCCTGATTCATGGAAGAACTCTACAACTCAAAGCAAATGACTTATAAAGGAGGTACGTGGTTTATTTCGGCACCGGGTGCATGCGGGAAAGCTCCCGAAGGCATGCGCACCCTAACGCGGCCACTTGCTTTGGTTATATGCAGTAAAGAGTTACATATGCATGAAGTTTCCCAATACGCCTATACATATTCATAACCTATCCCCGCTTTGTATTAAAATTAGCTCCAAGAAGTCATTTCCATAAACTCCTCCTGTCTGCGCTTGTGCAGTGCCTTCTGGTGGTGGTCGTCGGGGGGGGGTTGTGGGGATGAAGGCTGATAACTCTTCTTCATCACAACTAGCTGACCCCCTGCCTTTGTACAGACTCAGCTGCTCCTTGGCTCTTGTCCAAATCACAAAGTCCGTTTTTGAGCTGTTTTTTGAGATGGGTTCCCCATTTTTGTCAGGACATGTCTTCTGTGAGGGGCCCCGAGACTCCTTGTTTTGGTTAATTTGCACAGCAGCAAGCAAAGACACTCAGCAACATCTATTTTTAATGCAATTAAGCAACCCCCCATTCTTCCACTCCTGGCTTTAATGATAACAATTGCTTTATTTAGAAATCATTAGTGTGATTAAGCAAGCCCCCATTCTTCTATCCCTGGCTTCATTACAATCTGTTTAGCCATCTTTTTGCTTTTATCATGAAATACCAGTCCTCTAACAAGCACTGTGAAACTTCCTGGGTAAGGACGAGAGACTTGGCTGTGAAGCTGTTTTAATAAGAAAACATTCCTTTTGTACGTTCATCCTTTCCACATTTGAGAGTTTCAAGAAATGAAGACTGGAAAAGACTAATTTGTATAGAATAGATACACAAATTCTAACATCATCCAGAATTTAAAATTTTCAGAAGCATTTTTGCTCTGTTGGCCTACAAGAAAGGACAAAGCTAGAATTCGGTTCAGTGCTAGCATATTCATAATTTAATGGCTTTAAACCAAAAGAGGGGAGATTGAGATGAGAGGTTAGAGGAAATTCTGCAGTCGGAGGGCGGTGAGGCACTGGCACAGGCTGTCCAGAGAATCTGTGGCTGCCCCATCCCTGGAGGCGTCCAAGGCCAGGCTGGATGGGGCTTTGTGCACCATGCTCTGGTGGGAGGTGGGACTGGGTGCTGGGCTGGGGGACCGGGGGGGGCTTTAAGGTCTCTTCCAGCCCGAGCCATTTTATGATTCTATGACTAGCGTCCTGGGGCACCTCGACCCGCGGGCCACACGTCTGCCGGCGACCCCCCGTGAGGGGGGACCACCCCCATCGCACCACAGGCACGAACTCCGCGCCGGGCCGGGGGCGGGACCGCAGCACGGGCCGCGCACGCTGAGGCCGCGGCCCGGCGCCAGGCACTACAGCTCCCGTGCTGCCGAGCGGCGGCGCGGCGCTGCGCGCACAGCCCGCTGGGGGCGGCGCCGTGCGCGGGGGCCGTCGCCAATGGCGGCCGGCGGAGGAGGGCGGGGGGGCAGCTGACGGGAGCTGCTGCCGCCGCCGCCGCCGCCGGTCGCGCCCATTCATCGCCGCCGCCTTGCCCGGCCTCGGCCTCGGCCTGCGCGGGGCTCCGCGGCGCCATGGAGGCGCTGATCCCCGTCATCAACAAGCTGCAGGACGTCTTCAACACGGTGGGGGCCGACATCATCCAGCTGCCGCAGATCGTGGTGGTGGGCACGCAGGTGAGGCGGGGCCGGGCCGCGCCGCGCCGCCACGGGGGGCAAAGTCGAGGCGTCCCCGGGGCCGCCGCCGCCGCCAAGGGCACGGCCGGGGACGTCCGGAGACACCGGGGCCGCCTCTCCGGAGGCCTCCGCGGCCCGGGCCCGGCCGAGAGCCGCGTCCTGCCGGCCCGAAGGGGCCGCGGGTGCCCCGCGGGCGGACTCTGGGCGCAAACCGCCTGTGGTGGGGCTGCGACAGCCGCGAGGGGACCGAAAATGAGACGTGAAACTCTGCTAAAGCCCGGAGTTAATGGGTCCGTGTATTCCTTTGGGGGTGGCAGCCGTTGTTGGATGTCATGCCGGCAGCGCTGCCCCCGGGTTTCCCCTGGGACCTGGCGAACACAAACCCAGCGGTTACGGCACGGGCACGGCGCTGAGGCCTGGGGGAGGCGAGCTCGGAGCAAGCCAGGCTGCCGCTGGCTGGAAGGCACTCAGCTTTTGCTTGGCTTTACCGATAAATACCACATACGTTCAGTGACTTTATGGCCCTTGCTTTATATTCAAATACACCAACAACAGTTGCAAAGGGACAGGGACTTTGCGCTGCTATCTTATATTAGGTACTTGCTGCTTTTGTAGCTCACAGGAGGCCATCGCTTCATGAGGACTTCTCATCTCTTTCATGTTAGCAATCAAATCACCCAAGTAAGAGGTTTTTTTTTTGTTGTTAGTTTATTTCTGTAACAGGTACAAAGCAGAGATGCAGTATGGGTCATATGTGAAATTAATAGAAGTATTCATTTCTGTTTCTGAAATATCTCAAAGTGGCATTTTATTTTTGAATTAACATCTTTTGTAACAACTTTATCCTAGTTAACTTCTTCGAAAAGCACATACAGTACACAATGAACTGTGCTGACACGCATTTGACTTGAGTAGTCTACCCAATAGTCTACCCATCAGTATTAACACCCCTTTGGTGCTATACTCACCATGCTCATAAAAACCCTTGAATAAGGTAAACTTATATCTTTTTGCAGACTGAAACAAAGGCCTGTATAGACTTGTGGTGGTTTTACCTTGCTAGGCAGCTGAACTCCACCACAACCGCTGTCTCCCTCCCCCTCCTCAGAAGAGGTGCAGAGCACGACCCTGTATGGGCTGCTGCAGGGAAAGTTAACTCCATCCCAGTCAGACCCAGTACACGACTCCAGGAACATAAATAGCAAAATGCTTGGGAAATGGTACCTTGTTTTTGTTTGTGTTTTTTTTTAACCAGGGTTCAGGTACTGTGGTCAGGCACTGGAATGGGCCTGCCCAGTGCGGTGGTAGAGTCACCGTCCCTGGCGGTGTTCAGGAAGCGCCTGGACAAGGTGCTACGAGATACGGTCTAGTAGCTTAGTGGGTAGTGCTGATGGTAGGAGGACAGTTGGACTAGATGATCGTGTAGGTCCTTTCCAACCTTGTGTTTCTATGATTTTCTGTGGTTCTGTGTTCTTGAAAGATACAATTGTCTTTATGGATGTAGTAATTCTGTAGCTATTTTGTGCAATTATTTTATATTTAAAATAAAATATTGTTGTTTTATTAATTTGAATTTAGTTTATTGTAGAGCAGGTTTCTGGAGATGTCTCAAATATGACCTTAGAGCTGACAGTTTTGCTTCTGGCAGTTTGCTTCCTTTTTTTTTTTTTTGAAATGTGCCATTTAACAGTCTTGTTTCTGGAGTTATTTTTGGTTGTGCTGTGCGACTGCAAGGTTTTTTTCCCACAGTTGATTTCTTTATAGCATACTGGCATATGCAGCTCTTACTTTTTTCTACTTTGTCTAGCATTCACAGACAGTTTTATATTTTGCACCTCCATTTTCCTTGGTGGAAAACAAATGCTATCACTTAAGATTTCTGTAGCTCTCTGATTTTTGTTTTCTTGAATGACCTTTCTATGTATTCAATGGAGAAAAGAAAAATGGGGGGTTTTAATAGCTTTTGTTGTTCATTTTTCTTATATTCTTATACCCCCTATATTCTGTGTCTCTTTTCTACCCTTTTATTATGTTTAGTGCTTTTGTCTGTCTTCATTTCTTATTTATTTCAGCTTCTGGGCCCTAAATTAATTCTTTGTCTTCCTGCGTTTGTAGAGTTAGAAACTGCTTATAATCTTTAATTTCTCTGAATGTTTTGTTTGTTATTGAAGTGTCCTAGTTTTTCCTTTTTCTAGATAGATTTTGGCGGTAATTACAAACTATTTCTCAGTTAGACATGTAGATGGCCTCTCGCCCTTCTGGCAGTGTTCCTGTGACCCACTTATCTGAGAATTCCTTCTCATTCTGCACTGAAGTACTGCACAAATCATTTCTGTACCCCGCTACAGAGTCTGTTAAGAAAACTGGAGGCTGCTGCTGATAGAACTGGCAGGACACCCTCCCACTGCCAACTTTGTATGGCTATTTTAGTGCTTTTTGCCATTCCCAGATAGGGAAGTGCCCCCCCCGCCCCCCCTTCAGAATTTCAGTTGCCATTTTACAATGGCATTGTTGAAATGCAAAACAATGTACAGGCTGGGAATACTACATAAACAATATTTGTGCAGTATTACTGTAGTACCCAGCCTTCTGAGGCATTTTATACAAATGCTTTACTTTGTGCTCCATGCCTGTAAAGGATAACAAGGTTGTATTGAAGTGCTTCAACCAAATACGTTAACACTATAATAAAAGAAGGGAAGAAAAGTTTAGTTATGACCTCTTGTATGTTAAGGGCACGTAGGTATTATTATGGAAATGAAGCACCTATGGTACAGAAGTGGGCATCACATTTAGAATAAAATGAGTGATGAAAGACACAACAATAAACTCTGTGCCTAGAGATGAGTAAAGTGGATTCCTTTTTTTTTTTTTTTTTTTTTCTTTTCCAAGTCCTTAATTCTTGGAGTCTGTTTTGTGTTTCTAGAAGTCATTGACCTAGATACGTACAAACTTGAGTGTCAGGAGGACTATTTTGCTACAAAACTAATACTGACATTGTTATAAAGAGAAGTTGCACTTTGTAGTGTTGGTTTTAATGGAGACTTCATAGCGAAATTGATTTAGCAACCAACTGAAATTCACGAAGGGGTTTTTAAATAACCTTTCAGGTGTACCTGTATGTACTACTGTTGCTCAGTCTGCAGTTAATGCTATTTTGGGGCTTCAAAGGGGAAGAGTAGTTTACAGCATTTAACATGGTTTGTTCTGTTGGATGCTTCCATCTGAAGGAGCTGTTAATTAGGCTCTGTGATCGGCTCGGAGATGAACGTTACATTTATTTCTTTTTTCACTGTTTGGAGTAAGTGTCGGGCTTGATATTTTAACACTAAACCAACACTTGTTACAGAGGAAGGCTTCTTGATCTAACAACCTGAGTATTTGAATATGTACAACTGCATGTGCAGTTAGACCAAACAGTTAGGATGGTAATTTCCACATCAAGAAGCAATGGCAGCAATGGGAGGCTAATGTATGGTCCTGGCTAATGAGATGAGGAGAAAAATACATTGGATGATTATCAAAGCATCTGGTTTTTAGCTCTGTTATCTTAAAATTCAGATGCTTTACAGAGCTTTGTTGCTTTTTCCCTGGAGAAGTGGGACTTTAAGCCTCTTGAGCTTTTCATCCACTGGTGCATCTTGCTTGATGGTGGTGAAAAGCTGGTTTTAGGTGAAGGAGACTTTATCGTGTACCAAACGACCAGGAAAACAACCAGCACCTCTCCTATGAAGAAAGGCTGAGAGACCTGGGGCTGTTCAGCCTAAAGAGAAGGCTCAAGGGTGCCCTCATTGCAACTTTTTGGTACTTAAAGGGGGCTTATAAAGAAGATGGAGTCTTGGCTGAAACAGATAATGACAGGACAAGGTGGAGTGGTTTATAAACTAACAGAGGGGAGATTTAGATGAAGATTAGGAAGAAATTCTTTACTATGGGGGAGGTGAGGCACTGGCATTGGCTGCCCAGAGAGGTTGTGTCTGCCCCATCCCTGGAGATGCTCAAGGCCAGGCTGGATGGGGCTTTGGGCAGCCTGGGCTGGTGGGAGGTGTCCCTGCCTGTGGCAGGGGGGGTGGGAGCTCAGTGGTCTTTGAGGTCCTTTCCAATCCAAACCATTCTATAACAGCTCCATGCAAAGCTCAGGCCAGGAATGGCCTTTTGTTGTTGTTGTTGTTCCAGTGTTACATCTGCCTTACCTTTGTGAAAGGGGGTGTAACTAGAGCATAGCTTCAGTGCTGACTGGGGAGAGCTTGTTTTTCTTTCAGCTGTTTTGCAAACTTCCTTTTTTTTGTTGTTGTTGTGCCTCCTTGGCTCTTTCGTTGTCTTGATATCTGACGTGCAATGTGTCTAGTTTTGGGCATAACTTTCCCATTTTGCCATCCCTTCCTCCTGTCAAATCTTGCCCTGACTTTTCTGGGATGTGTTTCAAACAGGCAGCAAAATGAAGCCGACGTTAATTAGCTGTTTACTGATGCCAGGAATACTCTAAACTTTGCTGCTAAAGCTAAACAGTGCAAGCAGTAGTTGCTGTTGGGCTGTTTCTTTTCTCTGGTGGGCCCTGTCAGTCTCTGAGTAGCTCCTTTGTGGGTCTTGAAAGCTGCTTTGACTGGAGGGATGCTGACCTTCACACTGCGTCCACCTGCAGGCTTTATACATAAATAAAATCACAGGTCTAATAGTGGTGTGTTCTCCTTGTTCTGATTTTAATCCATCCAGGTTTTAAAAGTGAAAGTGATATTAAGCATCATTGAAACGAAGGTATTGATTGTGTTGTTTGCAAGCTCCCAGTTGCTGTGGAAGAAAGGACAGACACAATTGGAGAAGGATCTGAAAGAAGTATTTTCCCCCCAAGTTTTGTATGCTTGCTGCCAGGGTTCTCTTCAGCTTGTGCTTGGTAACTGTATTTTTTTGAGAACCCCTATTTTAATTAAAAAGGATGTAACTTGTATCTTGCCCACAGGGAATAGTGTGAGGGAAACATGTTTTCAGGAAAACAAAGGCAAAGACTGATTAAAGAAATAAGCCCTGGCAAATGCCTTTCAGAATCTTGGCAGAAATACCCTGTGTAGTTCTTGGAGAAGATTTCTTTATATAGTAGCCAGTAGGTTCACTGGCTTCTTCTTATTTGAAGGTACAAATTGGCTTTGTTTTTGCTTTATTTTATTGGGAAAAAAATATAATGCTGTAAGTGATAATACATAAATCCAGTCTGTACTGATCTTCAAATAACACAGTTCCCTGAAATAACTTCGCTATATTTGCTGTTGGTTATTTCCAATTAAATGAGGTATTTTTGTCTCAAATGAAGTATTGGAGGACATTGGGAATTGGTGTATTGAGAAAGAATGCAACTGCAATTCCCCTGTGGATTTGTTGTTGTTTGACGTGTATTTACAGCTAGATGTGGTGTAAATACAGGATTCCTGAACAATTTTGGCTGAGCTGTTTACGGGAGACCTCAGTAAAAACACATTAGCTTGTATTTCCCAATAATAGGATTGGAATTTGGCAAACCACGGGTGTATGCGTGGCTGAGAGAATAATTTAGCCAGCCAGACTTCAGTCATTATTTCTTGCATGACAGAAATGGTGAGATTGCTGCCATTTTGTCTCTGACATCAACGTAGATGCATTGCTTATCATAAGACAATTCTTCAGGAACTGTTATGAACATGAGGAAACAAAACCTCTCCTGCTTCGCCATTCCTTGCTGTCATTCTCAAACGTTGGTGATGAAGAAGTCACGGGGACTACTGGCCTTGCTGCCTTAATTCTTCTGTTCTTGTGCCTTGCAGTCAATCTGCATTGTGTTGCAGGAGTTCTTCGCAGTGACTTCCTGTTTGATTGGGTAATGAAAAATTTATCAGTTGGTCCTATCAAAAGGACTGGACTTCCTCAGAGTGGACGGGCTTATTCACTGAGCTGGGTGGGGAGTGCTGTGAGATGTGGGACAGTGAAGCTCAAATGACTCGGGGTGCCTTTAGGAACAACGTGTTTGGAGCACAAAGCACATACTTGGGAAGACGAGCAGACAGATAAGGAGAGCGGTGTGGAGGAGACTCAGAACTGAGCGTTGAAGTAGGAGACTCATGTGGGAGGTAGGAGAGGGGACAAGCTCCTTTACGCTGCCCCATGTGCAAGGATGGCGTTAGGAAAGCCAAGGTTCAGCTAGAGCTGAAACTGGCAAGGAGCATCAAGGGCAACAAGAGCAACTTCTTGTTGCATCAGCAGTGATAGAAGGAAGGAAAGAAAAAAGGGAAATTCAGGCAGGCTGCTGCTGTGCCCGGTGATTTAGTGACTGTGGATATGGACAAGGCTGAGGCACTTCCTTTGCCTTGGTCTTTACCAGCAGAGTATCCAAGGCATTTGTAGGTGGGACTCAAAGAGGAGAGGAACTATCAGTAGGGGAGAGGATCGGGTCAGGACTCTTTTGGCCATGGAGAATGTGTCTTGCTGTTCTGTGCATAGGGAGAAAGCCCTCTAAAGCTAGGACTGCTCATTAGGTCACTGCGGGCTTAGAAATAGGATGAGAAAGCCTGGGAAGGGAGTATTTGGGATAAATACAGCTGGCTCTTCATAGTGTTACTTGAAAATGTTCAATACAGACTCCTTTCTGTTTGGCTTGTCAGCAGCTCTGAGGTGTCTCTGAAAGGAGCAACTCCCGCTGCGAAGGCGGCTGGACAAAGTCATGCCCTGCTATCTGCCTCGTCTGAATTCCTGACAAGCGTGGCTGGCCAGGCAGCACGGTGCAAAGGGAGTTTTCTCACGAGAATTAATGTCATGGACGGGAGAAAATGTGTACTGATACTTCAATTGTGTGCACTTCTTGAGTAAGCAGGGACAAGTACATATGAAATGGAGATTGGGGAGGCAGAATTGGGATCGTTAGTACCTGTAACAAGTAGGGTTGCTGACTTTTTGGGAGTGGATCACAGATCTGACAGATCTCAGCTCTTCAATTTGTGAGCAAGTGCTCAGTGACTTCCCTGTTCTTGTCCTTCATCCTTGATCTAGGTTAATCTGAAGATGGTGTTGACAACAATGAAGATGTAACTGTTCAGGAGGCAGTAAGAATGCTGATGAAATTAACATCAGATGCACTGCGTATTCAAATAAAACATTTCTTAAGTACCTGTGTGCAGCCTCCCTTCTTAGGTTTGTACTTCTAGGAAAAATAGTTTTGCTATCCATTAACCTGGATGAGACTGATGGTTAACAGAGCAGAGCGTTACATGCTTGGCAATGGAGGTTTGACACAATGGCTAAAAAAGCAACAGACAGCAAGGTGTTCCTGCATTTACCTTTATTTCTGGGTAATCTATGTAAAGTTCCTCTAGTCATTATTAATTACAGATATTCCAAATTAGGAGCAGGTCAGGGTCTGGAAGAAAGCCTGACTGATGTGCCACAAAAGACTGAAATTTGTTAATCTTTTTTTGGACTTTGTATTTCAGTCCTTGCTTCAAATCATGACAGTAGTTCCAGTGAGATGACAAAACAAGCATGATGCTGGTATAAATTCATCCCTAAAAATTCTGTAGTATCCTTAGTCATTAGTACTGGTCCCTGCCCACATCTGTTGTACGAAGGGTTGGCTGAACTGAATTTGTGTTCTGAGCAGATCCCAAATCCCTCGCTTCCTCCCACTGGCAGAGAAAGATCAGCTTTGTGTTTACTGCTTTTCTTGCCGGATAATTCTTGATAATGGAGATTAAGGAGTGCATCATTAGGTACTGTATTATGTTCCAAGAGCAGATTGCTTTAATGAGGAAACATAACACAATTAGAAACAAATTTCCTGATGTATGGAGTATTGCAATGTCTCATCTAATGTATGACTTTACATTTGTCAGTTATTAAACCACTGCAGAGGATTCAGATGATTCGTTTTATATCTGAAAGTACCTGGGCTGTGGGAGTGGTATAGGACATCGTGTTCTTGTTCTATGTGTAGTTTGTCACAGAATCGCAAAATGGTTTGGTTGGAAGGGACCTCAAAGACCACTCAGTCCCACCCCTTGCCTCCCAGCAGACCAGGCTGCCCAAAGCCCCATCCAGCCTGGCCTTGAACACCTCTAGGGATGGGGCAGCCACAGCTTCTCTGGGCAACCTGTGCCAGTGACTCACCACCCTCAGAGTAAAGAATTTCTTATGTCTAATCTAAATCTCTCCCCTCTTTTAGGTTAAAGTCATTCCCCCTTGTCCTGTCACTGAACTGCCTGACCAAGAGTCTCTTCCCAGCTTTCCTGCAGGCCCCCTTTAGGCGCTGGAAGGCCGCTGTAAGGTCTCCCTGGAGCCTTCTCATCTCCAGGCTGAAGAACCCCAGCTCCCTCAGCCTGTCTCCATAGGAGAGGTGCTCCAGCCTTTGATAAGCCTCACGGCCTCCCCTGGGACCACTCCCACAGGTCCGTGTCCTTCTGGTGCTGGGGGCCCAGAGCTGAATGCAGGGCTCCAGGGGGAACCTCACAAGAGCAGAGGGGCAGAATCACCTTCCTTGCCCTGCTGGCCATGCTGCTCTTGATACACTCAGGACATGGTTGGCTTCCTGGGCTGCAAATGTGCACTTCCAGTTCATGTCCAATTTTTAATCCACCAGTATCTGTTAAGTCCTCTGCTGGGGTGCTCTCAGTCCAGTCATTGCCCAGCCTGCATTCATTTTTGGCATTGCCCTGACCCAGGTGTAGGACCTTACACTTGGCCTTGCTGAGCTTCATGAAGTTTGCAGCAGCCCACCTCTCCAGCCTCTCCAGGTCCCTGTGGATGGTATCCCTTCCATCTGTCGAGTCAGCTGCACCGCTCAGCTTGGTGTTAGCCACAAACCTGCAAAGGGTGTGCTAGATCCCATTGTCTGTCACTAATAAAACGCTAAACAGTACAGGTCCCAGCACCGACCCTTGGGGTACCAATCTCAGCTTCCTGCTATTTTGGAAAGACCAAACGGTGAGCAGTAGTGTGCAGTGACTTGCCCCATGGATTTTGTTTTTCTGTCACAATGAGGTTTTTGGAAGGGACTTGAGCCATTCATTACGTTCCTCTACTCAGATTATGTTCCAAAACAGTCACTACATCCAGGTCTCACCTTCAACCCTTGGAGACTGAAGTGATAGTTCTACCCATGTGAAAGAAATCTTACTCAAGATGTTAAAAACACTTTTCATAAAGGAAGGCATGTGTTGTGCATTTTTTTAGTGTAGCTGATGAATCTTTATTGCATTTCATCTTCTTGAGCAGGCATTCCACTTGTTTTAAATTGCAAAGTTTGTCAAAAAGTGACCTGTCTGTCACTCTGAAATATATGTGTTTTCACAGTCTGTAACACTAGTTATACTTCTCAACTGTGCTACAGCAAAACTCTGGCAGGGGGGCTTCCAGAACCACTTTGTGCTTTGGCCACATGGTTCTTCAGCTACTGTTTGGTAAGATTTTAGTGCACGGTGTCCTCAGTTGCTGCCTGATTGTGCTGTATTCCTTGATCTCTGCTGATCTGTTTTTTTGTTTTTAGAAAAATCGCTTAGGTTATACGCTCATTTTTTGATATACTTCAAGTTCTGGATGTTCTCTTTCAGAACTGGTAAGCTGAACTGCGATAGTATAGTGGCAATACATGTTCTAGCTGTCAAAAGGATGCATTCATTTTTTTCAGAGAATTGTTTGGTAAAACAGTGTTCATATAGTAACAGCTCCTAACTGACTGCAGTGATTGCCAAAACAGGTTTTCTCATGGCCTGCCTGTGTTGTCTTACTAGCTACAGAAAACTGGAAGAATTTACTATAGTCCCATTAAAAACAACAACAGGTAACCCCACAAACCCTTAAAGTCTTATAAGTCAGACTTTCAAAGCGTTATGTTTGATTTTTACTTGTTTAATTTATCCGTAAGAAATAGAAAGACATCCATCACAATGGCTTTTAAGTATCAAAAGCAGGTTTAAACAGCTACTGGTTTATAGCAGACTTGCTCTGTGTTGCCTGTGTGATGTGATACCACTGTATGAGATGCACCGAGTCTGTCAGATGCTTTCTGTAGGACACTGCATAGCAGAGGACAGACAAGACAGCCGTTTGTGGGAGTGGTGAAAGCAAGCTAAAACTAAAATGTTACATGACTTTTTTGAACAAAAAAAAAATGCTTTATCTGTATTCCAATTTTCAGAGCAGCGGAAAGAGTTCTGTGTTGGAAAGTCTTGTGGGGAGGGATCTGCTCCCACGAGGTACTGGAGTTGTCACCCGAAGACCCCTTATTCTGCAGCTGGTGCATGTTTCCCCAGAGGATGGTCGGAAAACAGCTGGAGATGAAAATGGTAAGTGAGATCCAAGAGCGTGTTTTGTCTAGTAGGAAACAGACTTTTAATATTTCTTGTGCATTTCACTGAAAAATATTGTACTTTTAGAAGTTTACTTGGAAGAAACACAGCCATTCTTACAGCGGTTGGGCTCATACGGCAAAAGTCATGAAGCCAAAACCTTTTGGGTATTCAAAATACCTAACATTTCAAGCTTTCCTGTTTGTTCTTAGCAAGTACTTTTGACAAAAGCAGGCCAAAGTAAGTATTTCAGTTATGATAACGACTGTATAAAGCACTGAGAACATGCCTTTCCTGTGTGTGTGTCTGTCCCCTTCCTCTTTTGCTGTTTAAATAAGACCTTTCCTTGAGAGGATGAGTATGTGACTTTGTGGAAAAAGGTGAAGAAACAAACAAACTCTGGACAAAGTGGTAGAAGGAGAAATAAAAACAAAGAAACCTGCCATAGATGCAAAAAGAATTGAAAAGGCACATTCTGTAGCTTGTAGATAGAATCTTTCAGTGCAGACAGTAAGACAGTAAGCACCTCAAGAACAATGCTTTAAGTATTCTAAAGGTCTCTAGTTTGAAGCTTTTGTCTTCTGCAGTGTTTATTATCCTCCAGCAGATCATGAAATTCATCTCAGTTGTCCCTTGGGATTTTGAACATGTTTTGTACTAGCTGCTGCTCTTGACATTTTGAAAGACCACCATATCCGCCTTCTGACCATCTTAAAATTTTGATTTAGATAGCAAAGGTACACACAGACTTTTGATGGTGCGATAATCTTGGGGCTACAATTTTTAATTCTTGTTGTGTTTAAATTGTTTGGAGTTTATTTCTAGAAATAGAGGTAACAGAAGTTTTTTGTAGTACTTCTATTCATGTAATATTTATAGTCACTGGTTGCTGAAGAACAGTTCCTAATGTGCATTTTAAAGGTTAATGCTCCAATTTTCAATATTGCCACAAGCAGAAAACAATTTTGGTTCATAACAATTAAGAGCTTTTAGCATGCAGGACACAGTATGCAGTCCAGGATGTGCTGAATTGTGAAGAGGTCATAGGAAAATTCAGGATGGAAATGATCTGAGGAGTCCAGTCTACTGCTCAGAATAGGGCTGTCTTTGAGCTCAAGACCAGGTTGCTCAGGGCTTTATTTAGTTTGGTCTTGAAAACCTTTCAAGACCAGTAACTCATTCTTAACAAGTAACTCTTGGCTACTTCTTAAGAATGACAGATCCAATTTCTTTAAAAGTGGTTTCACCCTACTCACGTTGTACAGTGTATGATTTTTGGTAATTTTCAGAATGCAACTTTACAGGTATAAAAGGTAATTTTCTAATCAAAGTATTCGGAGTCAAGGCAGAGACTTTCTGCTGTAGGTTGCATTTGATCTGTGGATATGAATTTTAAATTTGAATGGATTAATGGTATTACTGCATTAGGATGTTGGCCTAAATTAATATTTATAAGGCCCATTTAGACCTTTAAAGAAAAAAAAATCAATATGTAGGATGTACGTGTTATGGTCTCTTCCTGATGTTCTTTGGAGAGAAATGTAGGCTTGTTAAGAACAGACAGACTTTTATGACTTTTACCAGTTATGTTTGAAATGCCTCTCTTCTCCCTCAAAATTCAGGCAAATCGCAGTGGTTTTGTCACTGATACAGTTTAGCTTATGTACAGATTGTGTTTCATCTGAGAAGATGGGATTGAGTAGCTTGGAAAGAAAAAAGATGGCAACCTGTTAGCCTGGCTCCATTGTCTGAGATTTTATAAGTCACTATGCTATTAGAGGTCATACTTGTGTTGGTTTTGATTTGGATGCTGAAGTAGGGCTCAAACGTGTTTTGGATTTCCCAAAGGGAAGTCTTGCAGGAAAAGATGTTGTTGGTGTGAAGGGTTTCTACATTACAAACTGAATCTTGGACAAGAGAATGGCAGTCCTGGCATGTTGCTTCCTGAATGTGCTGGTAATGGACTGTGTGTGTGCACGGATACTTGTGATCCCCTGTGATTTTGTGATCTCAAGTTTAACATCTGTATGAGCACTTGCATCCAGAAAGCTTCCCTGTTTTTTAACACAAAACACTTTGGATTGCTGAGGTATTTGTTTAAGCATGGGCAATTGTGTTGTCTTTATGGCTATGAAGGAAGAAATTGTCTCTCTCAAATAGCTTTATTTTGATATTTTCTGATGCATGTCTTCTGCCAAAGAATATCAGTTCATATCAAATTAGAGGGTGTTTTTTTTATTATATATTGTTTTCTGTTTGATTCTTTGGAGCACATTTGGAAAGATTGTTGAGAAAGAATTACAGCCAGATGTTTGAAATAACATCTGTTTTTTTAACAAGAAACATTAAGGATCTTCCCTGCTGCCCCTGAGCTCACTGATGAGCTGTGCGATAACTTTGTGTGGTGGTCACCGTAATAGATCACAGTCATTGGAAAAGACCAGAGAGATGAATTTTCCATTAAACATGAAGTGCTGTGTTTTCATCACATATTTCAAACTGATGCGTATGTTCTACAGTGGTGTGCGTGCTCTGATGTGAAAGAAACATACTCATGCTTTTGCCGTTTATTGTTGGCCTTTAGTGATTCAGCACATGGTGTGTTTGATGTGGAGATACCACACTGTGTGCTCACTTATCAAATTACAGGAGAAGCAGCGTACATGAGAGACCTGTGGCTGATCTCATTAATGATTTAATTGGTCCCATAGCTTCTGGCAGCTTTTCCATGTGTTAGGAAATGGCAGTGAGGAGGGAGCATATGGATGGCCAACTAGGAAATGTGTGTATAAGTTCTTTTTTTAATCCAAGATAGGAAGCTGAACACTGGTCAAATTCTGAACAGGTGGAATTGGTATGGAATACAGAATAATTAATACACATATGTTGCTTGTAAATTCAACGTCATTTTGTCAGTTTTTTGCACTCTTTTTCAAATATGAGTCTCCTGTCCCTAGCTCCCCGGAGGTGTAGACTGCTTCATTGTACTTTTCAGTGTATAAATAATAAAGATTATTAAATAATCTTATATGCTATACTTATATAATACTAACGAGAATTAATTGATATATATTTTTATATATAATAATAAAAGAGCTCTCATCCAAGAGAGCTTGTCATTGAGGATGGAAGAAATGGTCCAACATACAGAAGGAATTGGAAAAAGGTCACATGTATTTTCACAAGTTGGATTTCATTTAGAGAGAAGCAGGAAAGGAGGGTAATGGGAAAAAATAGCATTCAAGTAGTAGACTGCTGGGTCTAAGAGCTGTGAAGGTAGGGGAAATAGAATGCTAGGAAAACAGGTAAGATTCGGCATGCTTTGCTGACTTTTAGTATTTGAGAAGTTCTTGTTGCCATGCTGCAAAAAAAACTTGGTAGTAGCCTTTTATGACTCAAGACATCATCTTTGTGCTCTGATAGTGCCTGAAGAATGTTTCTGCTGCTTAGGAGGTGAGAAGGGATACCAGAATAACCGAACTCAGTTAGCATTGTATAGTATCTGAACTTCTGACGGAAACTTTGCAGTATAGGGGATGACAAGTAATAATTTGTCAGAGGTCAGTTCTGAGAAAAATATCATCGGCGTGTCCAGTTTTCCAGTATACTAATTAAACATTTCAGGTCTTGCTCCAAAATATGAACAACCAGAAGAGTAAACACACTGATGTTTTATTTGGATTATTGTTTTTTTGAAAGGCTTTTTGCTCTTTGTTTGCTCTTAATAGCTGCTGTTGTAATCATTTCATTTCATTAGGACTTAATTTTGTAATGACTCTAATGTTGTTTTTGCACACTTTTATCTAGCCCTGAAGCTTGAATGTAATCACATGATTAATACACCTGAAAGTTTTGCCTGGAAGGATTACAAATAATAACTAGGGGGGAGACTGTTTTACTCATGAAGTTAGTGATATTAAAAAATGTTCAACGTGTCAGAAAGTATTGGGTTGTTGAATGTAGGTTAATTGAAATATTTTCTCCTTGCCTGAGCATCCCAGCATCCTGTGTAATGATGCAGATCCTTCCTCCTTTCCTAAAAACTCCTTTGCATTAAAGTAGAGCTATTGGGATTTCTTTCCTCAAATGTTAAAAGGGGAGAGTGTCAGTATAGACTTGAGAAGAGTGGGGCAAGAGTTTCCTACTGTATAAAATGGAACTTCTGAGGAAAAATTAAACTTGTATTTGCACCACGTGAGATTTTCTGTACATCCTGGGACATTGCATTTATTCCTTAAATCTTTTTTTTCCCTGTATGCACTGAGTTTAAGGCTAAGCCTTTTATCATGGGTTCAATCTTCTCTTGTGCTATATATAGCAAGGAAAACTTGTAGCTCTTTAAAACTTAGCTCTTTAAAACTTTAAAACATGGGCCTTATTAGATCCATGGATGTTAACAAGGTAAGATGCAGTGCCTCTTACTAAGATGCATCATTTTTGTATGTGTTTTTTTTAAGTTAATAGATGATACTAAAGCAATTCTCTACACATAGAACTAAATCTAGCAGCAGATTCCTATGCTGCCAGAAAAGCAGTAATTTAAAAGTAAACCTATGTTATCTCCCTCCTAGGGAGATGGTGGAAGGATGCTTGGTCCCTATCTTTCAAATGCTATGGTGTCAGTATCTTGCTATTTTTTTCTTCTAGTTCCATGCCTGTTTTTCCTTTCTCAGATTCAACTCATAGGAGGGGATGAGTAATACAACTTTGAAGATACTGTAGTTTCTTCCTGAATGTGGATTTTGTTTTAGTTCCTCTGTACTGTAAATGAACTAAACCCATTTAATAACCTGGAATTAATGAGCCCTTTCAGTTTACGCTTTTCTGGGGGGAGGCTGGTACGTATGTTTGCCTGTTTATCTGCTGATACAAACAAAAGCTGCCTGCTAACATTGGTTTCTTCATAGCTCATGCACCTGAAGTTGTCTGTGAATTCAGAGACAACAGTAAGGATTTAAGTCTTTTTTATATATATTTTTTTTTCCTGAGTGGATCCAGTTAATCTAAATCAGTGTATCTCCACTGATAAAGCTTTGACTTATCTACCTGAGCAAGGCACTAGAATTAACTCCCCAGATCTAATAGGCTTTCCAAACTGAAGAATTTATTGTTGCTGTGCCGCTTGCATTTTGTGCCAAATAGGCACATGCAGCAAAAATTCTTCACTAGTTTGTTTTATTCTTGCACTTCCATGGTGCTGCACTGGCATCACAGAAAAATATAGTTGTAAACCCGATAGCATGTCGATAAAGAGTTTTCTTTTTTTTTTTTTTTTAAATATGGGCTTTATATAAACATGAGAAACTTAAAGTTGAGAATGGTGGTAGTTAATGTTGTCTCTTCTTAAATCTGTCTCAGAGGTGTTCTGATTTTTTTAATCTGCATAAATTTATTTTCATCATTAAAATATGAATGCAAAACTCAGGTTTCTTTCCTGTGCGGTAATGTTACCTTCAGCGATACTAAAAATGTGCTTGACTTTTTCTCATTCTTGCCATGAATAAAAGATGAGAAACATTTTGCCAAGGAAGTTCAGCCTTGCAGAAACTATGGGTGATATTTTCTTTGCTCAGAAAAAAGTATTGTAAGCTATTGGAATTAGATGAACAGCAGTAGTAAAGTGATCATCAAGTAAACTTTGTCATCTAGAATATCAATTAATAAGCAGCATTTATCAGTGTTCTGTTAAGATCCTATTACCGTGCATACTGTAAATGTTACACATTTTCATCAGTAGTAGACTAGCATGCACATCTGTCTGCATGCATCTGTGATCTGAAGGTTAATAAAATGCTATGTTAAATATGATGAAAATTTTAAACATCATTCAATACTGTTTCTCTTTAACTGCAGACCCTGCTACATGGAAAAATCCAAGACACCTTTCTAAAGGTTGCCTTTCTCCATTTGCTTTTTCTCCCTACACATAAAGTGCATGCTTATATACACTAACCACATACATTTCATGCCACTTGTTGATTACACTTTTTACTTTTCCACGTTGGCTACTGTGTTGATTGATTATTTTGCTGAGTCTTGTGATTTAGTTGACTTTTAGCTTTCTGACCTTGTTGCATTAGAATGAGATGATTTTTGCTTTTCTGTGTCATTGCTGCTTCACAGAACTTTCTGCACTTTTAATTCCCAAATCCCTTGAGAGATCTCTAGTGATAAGTATCTTGAAATTCAACTTAAGTGAAAAAAATGATTTGAATGGTGACTTAATTTCAGGTAAGCTGTGTGTTTGCCGAGTGGCCATATTTCTTGTGGAGCAGACTGCTGCACTGGGGAGCAGAGGGGAAGTGATGGGTAACTTAAAAATTTTGAAACAGAACTTATTGGTGCTTGGAAACCTAGTTGTGAAAGTGCAAGTTTCTTGCAGCATAACTCAAACTGCTGCCTGCGCTACAAAGCAGGAGTTGACAAAACCTTGCTGTTTCTGGGGCTGCTCCTGAGTAGCCCCCAAGTAATTGTCAGACATCGTGGTGACTGACAAGAATTAAGATGTTTGGTTCATGACAGATTTGGGAAGAGACATGTTCTCCTAAGACTTCATTGTTATGTACAATACTTACGTATTTTCTGTTTGTGCCTTTTTCTTTTTGGTTCGACAGGTTTTTCTAACTTTTTTCTTTCAGCTGTAATTTGATCTCATTTGCATGGTAAAGGAAAAGATGCTAAAAGCTGGTATATTTTTTTCATTTTTTAAAGCTATTGCTAATAATTATTTTGTTTTCTGTTGCAAGCTGATTTTTGAATGGATTAGGCCTTTTCTGAAGAATGGTAGGATAGCTGATTAGCTCAGTTCACAATTAAGAAGATGGACATTGTGTAATAAGATAAATTGCAAAGAATGATGAGTTGCAGTGTTAAATAAGCAGAATCATAAATGTATGTGTACTGAGCTATTTAACATCTAACAGCAGAAAACAGACTAATTCTTGCTGCTTGAAAAAAAATCACATTCTAGTCTTCAATAAACAGGCTCTTGGAAAAATGTAATTGGAACATCTGCTTCTTCTTCCTCATGTACCAATTCTTTGTTTTCAGAGATAGATGCTGAAGAATGGGGTAAATTTCTTCACACCAAAAACAAGGTATGTTTGCTCAGGTGGTGGAGCAGCAGTTTCATAAGTACACCATCATATGTATACATAATTCTGTATCTCTTTCCCTTGTCTTTCTCAAAATGGAGATTATTCTATCTGCTATACTGTATCCAAGATTATTGAGGATTTTCTTTTTAAGAGTAACTTCTGGAAACCTGTTGCTTATTAATAGCTCTGTAGGTGGATCATTGATTCACCTGAGTTATTTATCTTAATCCCTTTTGTGTTCGATTGACGTTTTTCTTGTGCACAAGTGAGAGTACAATGGAAACTGCAAAGGCAAGAAAGTATACAGGTCATTTCAATCCACTGAAGGACTGGCAATGTTAGAGATAGATCAGAAAGCTATGAGAAGGAAGAGTCTAATATTTATCAAGGGAGAGGAGAAACAGAGATGACCAAGGGCTTCAAGCAAAAAAATTAGGCATTGGCGCTCTCTCGCTCTCTTTCCTAACAGTGTATCTCTATGTTGGCAGATGTACTTTTTAAGTGTTCTATTACTGTAAATCGATTTCCTCATCTTCTAGGCAGTGCTGGAAATTAAAGGAAACCTAAAGAGGAACATATTAGGAACATGTGAAAGGGTAGCTCTGTTCTAACTTGTTTCAGATTGGTGAAAGGAGGGTAAATAGACAAGAGCAGAAACAAACAAACGAACAAAAACAATATGTTCTTTGTCCCCTCGCAGATGTGTGGGGGTTCAAGCTCTGTGTTGTTCATTAACTTCAAATGGTTGTAACTAGATCACCAATATAATTAAATGTTTGAAATTCTCTTTAGGTGGATGCTATTTTTGTCTACCTTGTCTGACATTGATGGGGTAGTAATAAGTGCTAATAACTGCCACCTGATGCTGGAACAGATTAAATGCCAAGGTGGAGTTATCTCGTTTTTAGCACTGATGATTTCTGTTAGCATTAGCTTATGGGCTATTAGTCATTCTTACTTTTTTTACCTTTGGCATACATAGTTACAGGAATTTTCATTGTCTCTTGGAGAAGGGAGCATTATTTCACAATTAGGTAAGAGTATGTTGTCTTTGATATTTAAATAGTCTTATTTTATACTTCAGATCTATACAGATTTTGATGAAATTCGTCAGGAAATAGAAAATGAAACAGAGAGGATTTCAGGAAATAATAAGGTAAATGCTGAACTGTCCATCGTTGTCTTGCTGTACATCCTCTTGCTACTGAAACTTTTCTTAAGCAGTTCTAGCAGCTAGAAGTGAAAAGCATTGAACTGTTCTCATGAAAAATCATAGCTATGCTGCTTGTTCATGAGATAAATGACTTAAGCTAAAAGGAAGTGCAGAGAATTGCTGTCACTTTACTTCCAAACTTCCATAATAATACTGCAAAAAATAAATATGCTTCTGTTTTTTCCACGTACATGCTTTCATGTATGATTATAAAATCAAGTGTTTTATTCTCAATTATCTATTATAATTACTGAAATAGCCTTTTATGCATTATATTGAGAGGATAACAGGGCAGCTTCCAAAGACAAACGGTTGATGGATGTGGCTGTTTTTTTTTTTTTTTTTTTTTTTTTTTTTTCTCACCAAGTAGGTAGGTGTAAGATATATGATGAAAGAAACCTGTTGTGTTTTGTTTTGTTTTTTGGTTGGTTGGTTGGCTTTTGGCTTTCTAAGTGGTCATTAACATAATCCAGTACAATGATTAACTTTTCTTTAATATATTTCTAGGGAATCAGTCCCGAACCTATTCATCTTAAAATTTTTTCATCCAATGTTGTAAATCTGACTCTTGTGGATTTGCCAGGAATGACAAAGGTAATGCTTTTCTTCTGACTCGCTGTAAACACGATGTTTTGAATCAAGGAGTGTATGTTCAATCTTTGGCTTGGTTCTCTATTGTTAGGTTAAACAGCTTTCAACATTGTTCCTTGGTTTAATTATTTGGCTCTATAAATTTGAGATGTCACCATGTTCTGGTGTAGGATTTGAGTTTCTGGTGCTGTCCACTGTTATAAGAGAGAGATTTACTTAAGCTCTTCCTCTTTCTATACAAATTGAGTGATCGGAAGCATTGCACAAGCAGCATATTCCCTTGGAGATGAGAGACAACTTAAATTTCAAATCCATTTCGGCAGATAGATGGGCAATTGACAAGTTTGAAAATGTTTTTGCCATTGTTTCTCCAGAAGCTGCTATGCATGTTTTGCCTAAGAAATTGTATAAAGTGAGAATACATTAGAAGAAGAGTTCAGATTCTGTTTATCTTGAATAACTTTCTGTGGCAAGGTGATCACGATGGCTTCTCTACCTGTCTCTGCAGACATATGCACCCCACTCTGCCTGTTGTGCAGGTGATTCTTGGATAGTAAGTCATCTTGACAACAGTATCAAAACAAACCATCTGAGTTGATTCTCACTTTTATAAGAGTGGTTTTTAGCTTTTATTCCTTTCAGGATTTTCCTTTTTTTTCCCATTTGTTAAGGGGAAAAAAAGGGGCTGGAAGACTTTCTTATAGTGTGCAGAGTATAAATCTTCAATGAGTGGTCTAACACAGGAGTAAATGTACAATTTTGAAAAGTTCTATGCTGTTTTTTTTTTTCTCTAGGTGCCTGTTGGTGATCAACCTAAGGATATTGAACTTCAAATAAGAGAGCTAATCCTTCAATTCATCAGCAACCCAAATTCAATTATTCTGGCAGTCACAGCAGCTAACACAGATATGGCCACTTCAGAAGCACTTAAAATTGCACGGGAGGTGGATCCTGATGGTAAGCAGCAAAAACCCTAGATTCTGTAATACGTTTAAAAAATAAATTAATGTGAATCCTAAAATAAAGCTAAAGTTGGTTAAAAAGTAGCAAGGAAAATAAATGTTCCTGCATTTCCTAGAAGATATAATTATTATATTTGCTTAAAGATTTTCTGACTGCAGCAGAAAATGTTGTGATGAATTAATATCTTAAGAGATTTCAGGCTTACAAACAGGCCAGAGAACTATTTTAATAGTCATATGAGCAAATTTTGGTTTCAGATAAACAAAATAGCATTAGAGAATGTTGGAGGTTTTGAGATTTTTAGTAATTTAGTCTGTTAGGATGACATCATGCTTCATTGTCCAATATTCTCTCTTTTATGAGAGAAAATGTCATCCTGCAGCTAGTATTTAACTGTTTAGCTGTTTGTTTAATGACTTTTAGTAAGAGTAAAAATAACATATACTGTAAGTATCCATTTTAATGTCCTGCTCTTGTATGGCAGATCTGACTGATTTCACTTAATCTAAAAAGAGGATTATGATATTTTAAATTTACCTAATGACTTTGAAATAGATCTGCAGCTACTGGGTACCTGTTTCTTGTGTATGAGAAGTGCTGTTGGTACTATTTACTAATAAATGGCACTGTGATTCTAAAGAAGATGAAAATGTATACTTTGAACGTATATATTGAAATTAGGGTAAAACTTGGTGTCGGTATGCTTTATGCTCAGATTCTTCTTTCCTTAAAATTAGTATTTCTCACCTGATTTCAAACTGCAAGTCTGCTTGGGCCTGTCTGCGTAAGTGTTTACGGGTTGCACAGCCACATGACTTTGAGGGAGAATCTCTTCTCTTGGCTGTGTCTTCAGTCAGATTGTCCTCGTTCAATGCAGCTGACCCTTTCCTTTTAATTTATTCCTGTAAAAGCGATCAGCTGTGACTTTTGGATCACTTCCCAAAATTCTAATCTTAAAGGTCTGGAGTGGCAGCTTATGTTGCAAGCACAATGGTATGTAATGAGAATTTGAAGTGCTAAACTGGTTAGAATTTCAAAGTTGCATTTTCTGAAAGTTTCAGGAGCCAAGCACCTTCTCATTTTTCTGAGTTACTGGATTATTTTTAGACTTGAAAAGCATGCTATGATTTAAAAGAAAAAGTTCTTGCCACTTCCATTTTCTGACCTAAGAGCCAAGGAGATACTAAGGCCCCAGATAAGACTTGTACGTGTTAGCCTACCTGTTTAAACATGCAATATTTATCTACTTAGTGACTTTGAGTCACTATTTCTTCCACGGTGACTAATAATGAAGTTTTAATTTTCGTTCAGAAAACGTTGTCACATATTTGACAAAAGTCTGTTCTGTTAGCACAAGTAATCCCATACTGCTTTTTCAGTCTCTTGGGATTCTGGCTCTGTATTTCCACGATGCTTGAAGTGGTCCTGTTACTTCCTCTGGCAGCTTCTCCAGTAATGGTGTTTCAAAAATAGTTTGAAACATTGCCATTATATCTAGTTCTACATAGATCCTAGAAAAGTGTTCAGTTTGCTCACACCTGCAGGTCCCCTGCCTGCCTTAGTCTTCTCTGCAAGTACTTAGCACCTCTGACCTCATCTACTATGCAAAAATATTTGTTGCAATTAGTGAAAATTTTGAACTGCATAGCACCTAAACTTTTTTCTTTAACCACATACATATGGGGAGCAATACCTGCCAAAGCGTGTTTATATATATATATATATATATATATATATATATATAATATATAATAAACAAACACACTTTTGTTAATAAGGGGCTCCAGGTAGGCCAGTGCTACACATTGTTGTGCTGGTCTTCGCTGCTTTGTCCTGTTATACTTCATGCTGCATTCCTGAGGATCTTCTTGAATGATGAGCTTTAGCTACCTTGATCAAGACAAAACATCCCTTTGAGTGAGTTTTCCTTTTGGTAGGTCGAAGAACCCTTGCTGTTATCACAAAGCTGGATCTCATGGATGCTGGCACTGATGCTATGGATGTGCTTATGGGAAGAGTGATTCCAGTAAAACTTGGCATCATTGGAGTCGTGAACAGGTCTGTCTGGGCACATTTATATCATTTTTTAAAGACTCTTAATATGACATAATGCTTTGGGTTTATTTAACCATGAGCATGGGTTTAAGAATAAAGTGACCTGATGCTGAAACAGGCATGCAAGCAACAAGCTCATTGGTGACTTTTCAAAAATCTGTTCTTCTTCCAGTCAATCAACTGCTAGTTTAGAAAGGAGTAGGGACATTTCTTCTACAGGAACTGTTATGTTACTTCTTTCCAGTACTGATTTTTAGCTTGAGGGATGTTTCTGATTAGCTAGCTGTTCATATTATTGCTGATATGGCACTAACAGATCTTTCACACTAGTGCTATGATCATGTTAAATGCATATGACTGTTATAGTTGTGCATGTTACCTTTTGCATCAGCTAGGTCAAATCTCATGCAGTGTTGATAGAAGTTTTTTGCTCAGTCTGTGTATGTATGACAGCTACCTGTACCAATTTGCCATCTGTGCTCCATGGAACAGCAAATAAAACCCTATTTTATAAGGGAGAAGGGTTATGTCTGTAAAGCAAAAACCATCTGTTCAGATCTCCTGTCAGGAAAACAAGAAGTGTGAATTGTTTTTCCTTTGCATCCATTAACTAGTGTGCAACTCTGCCTTTTAACTTCAGGAGTCAGTTGGATATTAACAATAAGAAGAGCGTAGCTGATTCTATCCGTGATGAGTATGGTTTTCTTCAAAAGAAGTATCCTTCCCTAGCCAATCGAAATGGAACTAAGTATCTCGCTAGAACACTGAACAGGTATTACATATTACGTCTAAAAAAAATTAAAATAAATTCATTCTTTTAAAGGTACATTAAGATATAGATTGGTGTGTTAGAAATACGAATTACCGTTTATTTTTATCTTTCCTTTTTCTTTTGGTGCTGTACAGTGAAACAGCTCTGTTCCCAAATTCAATTTCTGCATTTACTGTAATTTTCCTGAGCAAATGTTTTCCTTTGATGATAATTTTCTGTCTCTTTTGATAGAGATGATAAAGCTGAAATTATTCCTTCCTTCTCATGAAGACCTGTTTTCCATTTTTAGACTACTAATGCATCATATCAGGGATTGCTTGCCAGAACTGAAAACCAGAATCAATGTTTTAGCTGCTCAATACCAGTCTCTGCTAAACAGCTATGGGGAACCTGTTGAGGACAAAAGTGCCACTTTATTGCAGCTTATTACCAAATTTGCCACAGAATATTGTAATACTATTGAAGGAACAGCAAAATACATAGAGACTTCTGAGCTGTAAGTACTAAATGTTTTTCTAGAATATTGACTGACCCAGCAGCTCTTGCTGGTTTATATTGGCAATAGTAGTACATCAGAGCATAACATAATCAAAAATGTTTGAATCCAAGTAACTGTAAAAATGTTTGCAGTGAAAGCTTTTTTCCTTGTTTTTAGTTGTTGTTTTATTCTTTCAGATGTGGTGGAGCCAGAATCTGTTACATTTTTCATGAGACCTTTGGAAGAACCTTAGAATCTGTTGATCCTCTAGGTGGCCTTAACACAATTGATATTCTGACTGCCATTAGAAATGCTACTGTGAGTGTTACTCTCTATTCTAAGTGTTACTGGTTTCAAAATAAAGTTTGATCAATTTGTGCCCTTTCAGGACTCTAATTTACAGCTGAAAGAGTTAATGCAAATAGGCTGAATCCTGCTTTTAGGCATTTGAAGTGAAAAATACAAAATCCAAATTTGCAGCTATTATCAGATAGTTAATGAGTTTGAGGGGAATGCTTACTCATTTCTTTTGCTTGTAGGTTTAAATTAAGCTCCAGTCCAGCTTTGGCAACCCTATGGTGAAGCTATCATATATTACAGAAAGGGTGATGAAAAACTTCCCATGCATTTATTTTGCATTAAGAACTTCTGTGCTAGGTATAAAGACTTACCGTGAGATCTATGGGCTAGGACTTGTTCAGATATTTTTATTCTTTATTACTGGATGTGACTTTTTAATGGTTCGGTATTTACATGGCTAATTGGGTTTGTTGTGGATATGGTAATTAGTGTTGTAAGAATTACAAGTAAGTAAAGTAAAAATATTACTTTAAAAAAAATTACTTTTTTTAAAAATTACTTTTTAAAAAGTAAGTAAGTAAAAATATTACTTTTCAATATGCCATTATATGGAACGTTCACTCCTCAGAGATTGACTTGAACATCAAACAAGTCAGCTTTTGTATTGTGTTCTGCTGGGTACAGACACTTGCGTTTCTGCGTGGTCAGTAATTATTCAGACTTGGAATACATTAAGTACACTGCAGCAGTGATTTGTGTGCATGTTCTTATCCTTCTGTAAATGTAATGCAGCATTTAGTGACTGGTAAGATGTATTGTTTTTCTGTGAAGCATCACATCGTTGTGTTTCTCAAGCTCATTTAGCTTTAAAAAAAAAATCAGGTAAAAGCATCCTGTGTATAGCTGAGCATTTGTCTGTAAGGTGATAAATGAAAATATCCCAAATATTGACACAGTGACACTTTATTACAAGTATATTTAACAGCAAACCCAGCTATCATGCAGTGAGAATTGTATGTCTAGAATTGCTGGATTTTTGTCTGCTGAAAATTAGGAAAAGAATGTCTGTCTTTGTAAGAAATTCCGTTTAAACTTGGATACACAAACCTGGAAAGAATTGTTCGTGGTTGTAAGACTAAGTAGAAATGTTCAAGATTCAACAAGGGTTCTGGTTAATTATTATTTAACACAAACTTTGTCTTAAAGATATTTTCTGAGTTTCTTTAGTCTGTAAAGATTTTATATTCTTTTAATATGTATTATTTTTAAAGTGGCAAGGCCTGTTATGAGTGTTCTTTTGGATGTGAAAACTGTAGCCTGCTTTATTCAGGACTTCATAAAATACTGCTACTTATAAATGCTTGTTGTTTTAATATGCAACTTAGCAAAATTTACCCTTCTTTTGAACTAGGGTCCCCGTCCTGCCTTGTTTGTTCCTGAAGTTTCATTTGAATTGCTAGTTAAAAGGCAAATCAAACGTTTAGAAGAGCCTAGCTTGCGTTGTGTGGAGCTGGTTCATGAAGAAATGCAGAGGATTATCCAGCATTGTAGTAATTACAGTACACAGGTAAAGTGTGCCTGAATTATGTTCCATATCACCGCCCTTCCCCCCCCCCCCCAAAAAAAAAAAAAGTCTTAAAATCTCACCAGTATTTTTTTTTTTTTAGGAGTTATTGAGGTTTCCTAAATTGCATGATGCCATAGTTGAAGTAGTAACTTGTCTTCTCCGTAGAAGACTTCCTGTCACAAATGAAATGGTAATTTTCCATCTACTATAATTTTGCTGGGAAAATTATGTTTTCTAGAGTTTTCCTTGATGCTTCTGTTTGCTGTGTAATGTGAGGAACCCAAATTATTAAAGGAGTCTTAACTTATATTTGTTAAGTAGCTTCTTCTGTATTAGAAGATAATACATAAAAAATCAAAGGGGTGGGGTGGAACGCTCTGCAGCTTATTGTCTGCTGCGCTTCCATTTTCCAAGATGATTTTACTAAAACTTGGATGTAAAGCCTCCTCGTCTTTCTGATGTAGGTATATTTACCTTCCCTGTAACAGAAGCTGTTCACTTACAGTAGTTAAAGACACAATGGTAAAAATTAAATTATAGTCCTTATTCTATTTGTTTCAAAGGTAAGGTTTAGATAAAATGTTGATTTAACCTTTAATGCCTTTTAGTTAACAAGAGCTGAAAATTCAACTTCTAATATTAAAATACGTTTATCCAAAGCTAAAAGTCTGCTTTAGGCTTGCTTATTGGGGAGGAAAGAAAGGTATTGTCTCTGTACACCTATATGTATGTTTAATGTGAAAAGCAAACAAAAATTGTTGTATGTGCTTATAGCGGGACATCTCTCACTAGTTCAAACGTGGATGGCTTGTGACTGAAGGTTGACTATATAGCTTACATCATATAGAACACTCCTTAAATGGCTGAGTTTTGTTTACTTCTTGCTGGAGAGGGGTTAGCTTAATAAAGCCAACAAGTTAAACTGTTACAACTTCAAAAAAGAGCTGAAGGTCTGAGTGTATTGCAGTGAAAGAATTAATTCCCTTCTTGCTTTTTTTCAGGGTCAGAGCTTTAATGTCTTTGGGGCAGTAAAAATGTTTTTTGGCTGTGGACAGTTAGACTGCATTGTAGGTCATTGTTCTTCACTGCCATTAGATCTACTCACTGAATTTTTGAACCGTGAATGCCATTTCATTGCAGGTTCATAATTTAGTGGCTATTGAGTTAGCCTATATTAATACCAAACATCCAGATTTTGCTGATGCCTGTGGGTTAATGAATAACAACATCGAGGTAAGAAAATACATCCTCTTAAAAATAATTTCTGTATGCTTAGCAGAAAAGTGGATAAGTCAAAAGTATTTTTATGATCATGGATTATAGATTTGTTAAATGTCTTTCGATTCTTCAAATGAAGGCCTAAATAATTGCTTCATAGAAAGAAACTGACACATCTGTGCTTCTACCATAGTTCTACCTTTTGAAGTATAAAGATTTGATTATATTACAAATACGGTGTATGTTTATCTTGTGATCAGCTGATTTATTAGATTTATGTTGCATATTACATGCAGAACCAGTGGCTGATGTTTCAGTGAAAACAATTCTGTTTGTATGTCTCCTGGAAAATAAGTTGGGCATCTGAGTAATGGCTATTAAGTGAAATTTTGCAAGAGAAACTTTAAAAATATGGATGCGAAATACTCTTTAATGTCAAAGTAACTGCATCTTCTCTCTGACAGAATGTGTCAATAGCTATAATGTTCCTCTCATTCATGAAATGATGATACAGGTATTGTTTCCTCTGTTCAGCTTCTAATTTCTGCTTCCCTTTGGTATAGTTCCTGAACACAGATTCAGGAACTTCCATCTCCCTAAAACAATTTTCTCCATCACTCTCCCATCAGGCTTTTACAGCTTCAGTAGCCTTTTCTCTTTTTCAAGTCCAGTTTTGATAAGTAAACTTTGTTGCTGACATCCTATGGAAACGGTTGTCCTACAACTGATCTGCTCAGTTCTTTCTCCAAGTCTGATTTTTGTTGCAGTATTTCATCCATCTGACTAAGAGCTTGTTAATAATTCCTGTATTCTCTTGCTGATTCAACACATTTTTTCATAGTAGAGTTCTTTTTAAAATGTTTATGTTGTCATTTTTGCTTGTTGGTTCTAACTTCTTTTTTATAAATAAATTTTGGTTTGACTGGTTATGCAATTGAATTTGCCTTGATAGACTGCATGCTCTTCAATCTAGTTCAGGAGTAATGTCTGCACAAACTGCTAGGAGTACAAAAATTAAGATTGTGTGAAGTTGAATGTATGAGATTATTGTATTATTGTGTGTTACCTATGTTAGCTCTTTTCCAGTATCTTCCTGAACAGGACACTGAAATGTTTGAAGAAACAAACCATGTAAAATATCTTAATTTTTATTCAATGGACAATCAGTTCTTGCTTGCAAGAAAAAACAGATCTTTGTCATGATTGTTTCAAGTTATTTTGTTATAAAGCGAATGTTTCCTTCTGGGCAAATCAGAGTCAACCTTGCTGGATGTGAAATCAAATTCTTTTGGATTACTTTGAAGATTTAATGCTTAATAAAAGCTGTAGGGAATATACACAGAGCCCAACTGTTTAGCTTTGATCCTGTTATCTAAAGGCTCTAGTCTTGACTATAGAGAGTGTTGCAAAAAGTTTTGCAAAAAAATGTGTATTACTTTTGGCCAAGTAATCAGAGTAGTTTCAGGAAAATAATTGATGCTTTCATAGGATCATAGGATTGCTACATGTCACTGGATGAAATGTTATTATACTGTTTGTCTCTAAAATTTAAGTCATCTTTAAAAGTCTTGGCTGTGTGTCGATACAGCGATACATAATTGAGGTCTTGCTGAATTGTTTTTAAAGGAACAAAGGCGTAACAGGTTAGCCCGGGAATTGCCTTCTTCTGTGCCACGAGACAAGGTGAGTAAATGTTGATTTTTATTTACTCATTCTAAGTTTAACACATTCTGCTTTGAGCTAATCTAAATGTTGGGAACTTTGATCTGCTGTACTAGTAACAGTTTTGGGAGCTTCCAGAATATTGACTTTTGTCTTTGAATTTCATAAGATAGAAGTGGAATGTTGTTTTCTTCTTCCAAAGATGCAGGTTTTAAATTTGGGATTTCTGAAGACTTACCTATAAATTTACATTAGTATTACACATATTACTTAAGTGTCATTTCAGGTGAGAGTGTTTGCAGTTGTTAAAGATGGAGTCAGAACTTGAAAGCTTCAATTTATGGCTGTGACACTGATTTCAAAAGATAAACAACTGATTTAAAATAATCAGCATGCCAATGTAGTGGGTCTTTTTAAAGCTACTCTTAAGACTGCAGTTTTAGTGCAGTCTTACTTTCTCTGGGAGAAAACGGAGGAGAAAGTTTTCAGTTGATCATCGTAATCTAGTCATGTGGTCTGTTTAAGTTGCTTGGTTATCAAGCATCGTGAAAATACTGCCTTGTGGGAATGAACAGACTGACAGCTAGGATTTTAGACAGTTATGCATTTATTATGCCGTGATGTATTTAGAATTCAAATATACAGAAAATAGTTTAAACCCATCACAGGTTGTAATAGGAATGATTACAGCTGAGAAATCAGTTTCTTAGCTTAAAGAGTAAGATGAAGTCTCAGAGTGGACTTCCATATTAGTGCCTTTATTTAGTAAAAGTCAGCTGATGGATGAACTGAGAATGTAAGGTAGAAATCTAGAGATGGCTTTTAGTGCTGTTTGATCCTTCTTTTAATTGACTTCATATTTAAATCATCAGTGAAGGAGCTGAAAAATTGAAACCCAGATAAGGCAAAAGTCCTTTTACTGTCTTCAACATGTTTTTTTTTTTTTTTTTTCCTGCCTGTATTACTGTGTTGCTTGTAAATCCAAAATCTTTTCTTTTCTGGATTTTTTTATTAAAGACAAAAAGATATTAGCAAATAAAAGTGCATAAGTTTGCTAGGTAGATTTGGTGGTTTTCAGTTGAAATTTTTTTTTTTTTTTTTCCTCCCTGCATTTTTCACCTTCCTTAGTCTACTAAAGCTCCAGGTGCATTGACACCTGCTTCCCAGGAGACTGTTACTGCTGCTTCTGCTGAGGCTGATGGCAAGGTCTGTCTTGATTTTTCCTATAAGCACTGCATGCGAAATATGTTGTGGTGCACCTCAGGTACTGTGGAAAGCAGTCTGTATTTCGGGCTCTGTCCCCAGCCCACTGTTCCCTACTGGGTGTAGACTACTTGACATTTCATGACTGCAGTATGTGGGTAGAGATGTACTACCAGGTGGCAAAGCCACTGCTTTCTGTTTTACCCCTTGGTTGTAATATATTGTGGTGCAAAATATAGTAGTCAATTGCTTGTTTGGTGCAACAGTATTGTGATCAAAGTTTTTCAGCATGGTTGTTAAACTGCATGTTTTTAATGTGTTGACAGTTAAAGAAGGAGAACAGAAGATAAACTAAAAATGTGAGTTTCCTGCTTCCTGCAGGGAATCCTTATAGGCTTTGTTCCAACCTGAGCCCCCTTTTTGTCGTCTTACTTAATCGTTCAATCCCTGGTTCACTTCTATTTGTGAAATGTGTTCTGCAGTGGCTTTTTACACTTCAGGCGTGCTGTCTGTCATGTTGAAATAACAGCTCAGTAGTGTAAAGCCTTTATTGCTAATTGCTTTTACGTGAAGTCAGAGAAGATGGATAGTCACCAAACTGCGTAGCAGGAGTAACCAAGAGGACTCAGGCTTTTTGCTTCACTGCACACGTACATTCTGCCGCTGTGTAAAGATGCTGTTTCTGTCCTGAGCTAAGTGGTTCAAGTCAAAATCTAGCTGGTATTGAAACTTTGTTATGGTTTTGATCAAAGATTTATTGGTTCTGATATGCTGCAAACATCTAAAAAGAAACCTGGAGTTAATGTAAGGATACTATTGTGGCCGCAGAAGCTGCAGGAAACTGCCAAATTTGGTTTAATTTGTGTTTCCTGTTCTTTATTAGGTAGTGCATGCTTAGTGCTCGTGTGTGAAAGAATGTAGCTTTGTTTCTGAAACTGCTTGGGAGATACAGCCTGCTCTGCAGTAGCACCGAATGAGGGAGCCATGGGGAATTTTGCCACTTTGCATAGCTCTCTTACAGTCAGAAAAAAAGTAATGGAGCTGTCCTTATTAGCCGAGGATGATTTGAATTTTGTATTTTGTACATTGCAAGAACTCTGAACAGTCTCTGAACAGTTTTGTGCAATTTTAATAAGACTTATGTGCACATTTTAGCTGGGTTTCCTCCTGACATGCAGCCGTTTGCCATGTTTTTTTTTTCCTCTTGCACTTTAGAACCAGGGTCAGCTATGGTGGTGTTTCAGTTGTAAGCACAGTAGATAGCTTTAGCTTATTTTCTCCTGTAGGAAGACATAAGCAGTAGCAGTTTAGAGCCTTTAATGACCAGCACTGAGTTTACACTGTTGTTTTTTTTTTTTTTTTTCTTTTACAGTATGGTAGTAAATAGAAGAGCTGCTAGGCTTATGGAAAGGTACAAACTAAAAGTTAAGACCGTTCCACATCAAAATAAACTGTCTTTTTTTATTTACTTATCTAACATGTGGTGGACACCATCTACTAATATTTCTTTTGTCCAGTGATTTCTAATGTGTAAGAGTTGGGTGTTATGTCCTCTTCTCAGAAGACCAGAGAGTCATTCTTTCCCTGGAATGGAAAGCTTTACTCCCAGAAACTGTGATCTTCACTTCCAGAAGACGAAGATTTTTCTTTTTGATTTAGTACAGAAAGGCCTTCAGTAACTTGAGGTCTGGCAGTACAAATACATTCCTAGCTTTGGTACCTGGAGACATAAATGTGCGTATTTTCAGGTGTCATTATGAGGAACTTTGGTTTCTGTACAAATAATTTATAAATAAATTCAAGAACTCTTCTAAGAGCTTTGGTGATCCCTAAAATGTGCTTTCAGAATGATCATGATAGTATAGGTCCAAGAATATGTGGTAAAACCCAATAGATTTAGGAAGACTATTCCATATTCCAGAAGTGATCCGTAGACCTTTAAACATCTGGGGACCTTGTCTGTGTGAACAGTTTCATACCATTATTAGGAAGGTTGCAAGTTTAAAAAGCTTTCATTTTATTGATACTCTCGTTTCTGCTGTAAGCAGCAAAGCAGCAAACTGTTGCTGTAATACAAGTCTTTGAACTTCACATTACAGGGTCTTGATGGGATTTATTTTGTGGAGTGTCAAGTTATTTCTTAAGAATTAGGAAACAAAAACAACTCCTAAGTTTACATCCATTAATGGATTAAAAGTGTTTTTCTAATCAGTTTCCCAAAGGGAAAACAAAGGTGGAGAATGTGAAGAACAGGATGTAGAAAGAAAATTATATGTATGAAAATCTTGCTTCTTAGTTACGCAGAGTTCCGTAATAGAAGATTTGATCAGACACTGCTTTGCAGTGCTAGCATTTTAACTCTCCAATTTTTCTTTACTGTGTTGTTTGTGCAGGCTGCTCCTGGAACAGGAGATGTGTCCCAGGAGTCTGGAACAGGCAGCTGGAGAGGAATGCTTAAACCCTCAAAAGCAGAAGAGGCATCAGCAGAGGAAAAATCGAAACCAGCTGCAGCCCTTCCTGCTAGTCCTCAAAAAGGACATGCTGTAAACCTATTAGATGTGGTGAGTGTCATGCAAGACAGATACCTGTTCTTCATAATTCAGACTCAGGAAAGAAAATAATGAAGCCCAGATCTTGTGACTTGGATGGTAATGTGTATCTTCATAAATAGTTATCCCTATAGGGAGCTCTAGCCCCTCTCTCCTCCCTTCCTGCTACTCAGTCCTTCTTTTCCTCCCTCTAGTTTCAGCCTATGATTTGGGATATTTGGCTTCCTTTCACAAATTCTTGTGCAAGTAAAATCCTGTCTAGATCACACTTTCTACAGAAGCAAATTTCAGCTCATGTCTCAACTCAAATGCCTACTCATTTTTGCTAAAGTTGGCATTTTTGATACTGGACGAATCATTAAAAACAAAAGGTATTTAAAGTAAAAATAGATGCAAATTCTTAGTCGTTGCACAGCTTAATTCCTTTAGTGAGCTTTTACCCAAAAAAAAAGTGATTGTGCCCTCTGACCTTTCAGTTTCAAAGATTGGGATGTTGAAGTCTTTTGATGTTTATTTCTAAATAATAGGTTTATTGCAGGACAGGTCACATGTATCAAATTATCACACTACAAGAGCAGTAGTTCCTTTTGATCTCCCCCAGTTTGATGTATATACATGTATATAGATGAGCAGAACTTGTAACCTTATGTTTTTATTTTTTACGTAGCCTGTACCTGTTGCACGCAAACTTTCTGCCCGTGAGCAACGAGATTGTGAAGTGATTGAACGACTCATTAAATCTTACTTCCTTATTGTTAGAAAGAACATTCAGGACAGGTAAAACCAAACTGCCTTAGAAATATTTAAGCTATCCAATTGTTGTGATATCTCAAGGGTCATGTATGTAATTGTGGCTTTTTAAATCATATTTTAATTTTTTTAGGCAGAGGGATTTTTTTTTTACAGAGGAAGCAGCAGTAAAACAACCTCACACAGAGTTAAGAAGGCTGAAGAAGTATTGTTTTCTCTAATAGGTTTAGTTCTGTATTATATTATGTAAATGATTCAATTTGTTACTTAGAAGACTAGAGCTTTTCTGGAAGATGCTGCAATTTAGATGTATGTTTTGCAGCAAATAACTGGAATAAACTCTGGGGGCTATGTAGCAATAGTAGAACTCCGCTTTGCTATCCTATTATTTCAAACAGGGAGGTCGAATAGGAACTGTGGCCAAGTTTTCTAGTCCTTAGCTATAAGGATGGAAATAACATAATAAGTATTTCCACTGTATGTAACTATGGAAAATCTTTGAAGTCTTCCTTAAAAACTGTTGTTTTGTAGCAAAGAATGGTTTAACATTTAATTTCCTGTCAGTCTTTGTGCAAAAACATAACTCCTTATATGGGAAACTGTGGAATCTGGAAACTGGAGTTTAGAGAAGATTTTGCAAGGTCATAGAACTTTTCATACTCTTCAGTGTATTTTTTTTTTTGTATTTCATGGTAGGGAATTGCTTTGTTTACATTAATTTTACTGCTGTGTCACTACCAGTAGTGTTGCTTCCTCACGTGCTCTAAACAAGCCCTTTACAGTCTTTGCACTAAATACATAGCAAAAATGCTGTCTAAAGCTTTGTAAATTTGATGCATTAGAGCAACCTTACCTACTTCAGAAGTATTTTTAGGAGATATCTTTCAAAGATTGTACTCATATCCATCCCACATCATACTTGCAGAGCTTATTCAGGCTCTTACTTGGATGGTACCTGTCCCCACATGGCCTTGAACCTGAGTTTTGAGTTGCTTTCACTCATAGCCAGGTGACACCCAAAATATTTTGGGCTTCCTTCTTCAGTTCTTTCTTTGGTAGAACTTGCAATGCATTGGCTTGAAAAAGAGGAAGTAAATTGAATTATTTCAGTATTAATAGACCTATACTGTCTCATCATGATTTACCAGAAGTCTTCTCCCAGCTGCCCAGTAAGGACCCTTAAAGCAGTGGGAAAATTCCTAACCAGATCTGGGAGTGTGACTCCAAGAGCTGAGATGCGGTGATGGATCTAGGTTGATCTTGGATCTGTCTGTTTAGACTTGCATGCTCCTTGTCAAGTTAATGGTGCAATGATAATTGCAGCACTATGAAAGAAGTGCATTCTTTGGAACAAAAACTCTCGATATGCCCAGGATAACAATTTAGATTTAGATTTAGGCTGTGGGCACGAGAAGAGTGATGAGGCCACTGCTTAATGAGTTCGTACTGATTATGTGAGGTCCCAGACCACACTAGCTGCAAAATACTGCTTAGTGGTATGTCAACAAGGTTGTTTAAACTAGTATTTTTTAATTATCAGCTGGGAAGGACCATCACTATTTTTGTTGTTGGTTGCTGCTATTGTGATGAAATAACCTGAGATGCTGTAATTCAGTTTTTGATCCTGTGTTTACACCTTCAGATTTTGGTACTGTGTTAGCGTAACGATTTGACTTTGTCAGTGCTCAAGTAAATATTTTTGCCTGTTTTATCAGAAGAGTAAAGATACACACACCTTAAGTCCCCAAGAAAATCAGGTTTTGCTATATTCAATACTTTAATAATTTTTTTCAGGAACTTTAATGGTGGGGAAATCAGAGTTGAAACCATGGCTTCTTTGGGGGGGAGGGGGATACTGTAGCCTGACACAGAACTGAAAAATGTTGCTTTACAGATTCTGTAGTCTTCTTCTGAAGGATTGTTCTTGATTCTCATTGGTTCCTATCTGCCTCCACTCTAGTCAAATATATTCTGCACACTTAAACTCCCATTTGCAGTTGAAAATTGCCTTCATGCTGTCTCATGCTAGAGATAATATGGCCCACTGTTTGAACAGTGATCCTATTTTCAGTTAATCTGATAAGTAAGATTGGATGCTTCAGTCCTTCCCTCGCCTCTTCTTCTCACTTACACATGAAGATTGATTCTGGAGTGAAATACTTAGCTTTTTTGTTGTGCCTAGCACAGTAAAGATTTGAGTTCTGGTCTCTAGTGAAGAAAGTAATTTATTTTGAATGTATTTTTTACACCATATTTATTTTCATGTCCTTTACAATATTGCCATCCTGTTTCAAGAATTTCATCAGCTCTTTAAATTGCACATACTTCATTTACTTGAGATTGAAAAGTTGTTTTATGTTAGCAGTAGATTCCTGGTAGTTTGAGCCAGGGTTCTGTGTAGCTGCTTGCTCCCATTGTGCATTCTTAAATTTAGAGCAGACCTGGTTTTGATTAGCTTTCATGAAGCAACAATCTTTTTGTGCTTGCAGTGTGCCAAAGGCAGTGATGCATTTTCTGGTGAACCACGTGAAAGACACTCTTCAGAGTGAGCTGGTAGGCCAGCTGTACAAATCCTTGCTGTTGGATGACCTTCTGACAGAGTCTGAAGACATGGCACAGCGCAGAAAAGAGGCAGCTGATATGCTAAAGGTATTAAAAAAGAAAAAAGGTATTAAAAAAAAATAAGATCAGGAACTCATGAGAACACCCAATGAAATTGAAACCATGTAAATGTGAGATTCTTGAAAGATTTGCCCTGCTTTTTAATCATGCTACTTCTAAAAAAGTATGTCAGGGTATTATTTCTCTCTGCTAGAGGAATTTGAAGCAATACATGAGTAGAAATATTACATAGTATTATGTAGACTGAGTACTTGGGAAGAAGGGAGTTAAACTGTATTTGAGGTTTAAAACAGAAGCTCTCGTCTAGTATTCTTTTAACTTACACATTTTTTTTGATCACTTGCTCTTATTTAACTTCCCTCTATTGTATTCAGTAGGTTTTTTTGGGGGAAAGGATTGATTAGTGTTGTAACTACGGTTCCCATCTTCTAATGCTTTACACGGTGCCGATGGGCCAATGGCTGGTGCCATCTCTAGGTAGCTCCCTGTAATATAAACAATGGGAACGTTGAGACTTGGTTATAATGACCACAGTGTACATCTGTGCATTTGGGATGTATCCGTTTACAGAACTCTTCATTTTTTCATTACGATTCTTTGAACTGTATAGAAAAGAATGCCTCTCAGCTGCCAGTGGAGCTTCAATAAACAAATAGCAAGAGGTGCTTCTCTCTTGCATACAGACTGCATTTGAGAGACCAGATACTCTGAGATACCACTTGTCCAAGATCCCCTGTAGCAAGTATAATCCTTGTTCCTATACAATAAACATATTTGATTGAGGAGAATTGTTTTTCAGACTGTAAATTTCACAGGACCAAATTTAATTTTGGATTTGTCCAGATTGGATTTAATGTTGTTGCAGATTGTTATCACTTTTTTTTTTTAACGAAAGCAACTGGCTTTGATTTAAATTTTAACATACAACTTTCTAGATTGCTGTTCCTTGCCTCTTTGAGAAATCCCTTCAGAAGCAGTAAATAACTCTGTCTTTTTTGTCTTTCCGTGTGCAGGCCCTGCAGCGAGCCAGTCAAATCATTGCAGAGATTCGGGAGACACATCTTTGGTGAAGACTGTACCAGCCACACTATTTATATGCATTGGAGGCTACATTGACTTGAAAATTGCTAGGCATGGTATACGGAATAGAATTTTTATTTATGAACTCTTATCTGTGTACTGCAACTGTGTAAATCTGCTCATGTAAAGACAGTTGGTTTGATTTGCAAACAGAAAAATATGCTGTATTTTGCAAAATAAGTCATATTTAATCCACATAATAAATGGCTCTAAATGTTTCCTTACCAGCTTTCTGGTGCAAATTAAAGCAGACCAAGTCTTACTGTCTCAATGACAGGCTCATTTGAACTTGGGGAAAAAATATTAAAGTTCCAGTGCCTGACTTGCTGAACAGGTTGCCTGTGGTTAAGATGGACAGTGTAGTCTTGTGGCATAGTTTTAAGCTGCTTTTACAGTAGAGGTTTAAATACTGTGAAGAGAAGAGAGCACCACGTATTTTCTTTCATGAATATATTGCATGCACTATGGCAGATGGAGATGTCAATTTTATAGCACAGTAGAGATGTCTACCGTATCGCTACGTATGTGTGTCCCCATTTTTTTTCCCCAAATGTTAAAACTGCAGACAAAATTTTGATCTTCATTTAATGGAGTATCATGTTGGATGAATTAGCCTGGAGCTTGTGAACAAGTAACAGCCTACTACTACTAAAAAGTGGGTGCAAAGTTGTTGATGTGCACTGGAGCTTGTGTATAAATGTTGGGGTTTAAAATCAGGCACAAGACCACCTTCCCCTTCCTCCCTGCCCTGGGACCAAGCCCCTGGACCATCCAATAGTAAATTTATTCTGGCAGAGCTGAAAAAAATAAAAATGGATTTCAAAACTGTTACGAGATAGTGTTTCTTTCAAAAACAGATTAAGTTGGCCAGGGAGAAGTGGATCCCCACAACTCTTTCCAGACTCCTTCCAGAAGGTATGACAGCGTGAAAGGAAGTCTGTAGGATTGGATTATTTATACTAGAGATTACACTTGCTTTTGAGGAAATTTTACTGTGCTGTAAGTAGCTTTTTTATTTTTCTGAGGACAATCAAATTAGGAAATAAGTTGAAGTTAAGTTGATGAGTTATTTTCTTCTGATTGTAATTCATACAGATAAATATTGTTCTCACTAACCTTTAAAGAGTAAGCATTTTAATTTTTATGAATAAAAATTTATTTAAATTCCAGCCAGCACACTTGCATGTACTTTTCAAACAGATTTACTTCTTTGTATAAAGTAAAAAAAAAAAAAAAGTGTACTGTGGTATTGCTGATATTTTATCTTTAACACAACTTGCATGTGAAAAGTAAGACACTGCTGTTAACAGCCATGGCTTGTTCCTAGTATATCGGGCCAGTACCATTAGGTTTTTATTCCCATCTTCAGTTCCTTTTCCCATTTCATGAGTTAACAGAAGTGGAATTCCTTTTCTAAATGCTAAAGATTGAAAAGTCAAAACCAGATAAGACCTCCATTTCCATCAAGGTCTGTTTTAAAGATTTATTTTTCAGATGGTAGTCTTCAGTTTGGTACCAATATAAACCCAAGGAGTTAAGTCTTACACACATTTTTTTGTACTGTTATTTTATGCATTATCTGAAATAATTCATGCACGACATGGAAATATATTCTGTATTTTTAAGCAGCCTAAAAAGTCATACTATATGCATTAGATGTAATGAATACAAAGGAAGTAATTCGAACTTCTCACTTCTTATCCAGAGATGGTATTTCTCAGATAGAAGAAAACTGTCTGTAGTGAAGTGCAAGGCACTTTTCAAATCAACTTTGGTGAACAGTGAGAGCTCTTAAGAATTTTGTCAAAAGCATTGCATTTCTCGTTGGAATTCACCTGATATCTCTTTCCCTTGTACTTTTCTGTACACATGTACAGTGTACAACACTAATCAATCCTTTCCCCCCCAAAAAAAACTACTGAACACAATAGAGGGAAGTTAAAGAAATATGTTTTCAACAAAGTAGAACTGTCCCTAAGTGAACTGCTACTAAGCTTTAACTCCCAAATGCCAATCAACAGTCTGTTGGCAGGAGATGTTCTTACTCGCCAAGTTTTGAAGTACTACAATAAAGCAAATGAGTTCCATTTATTTACGACATTCTTGCAAGTGATAACTGGCTCTGTAATGTCATGTGAAATTTCCAAAATGCTAATTTGTTTTTTGAAATGTTTTTTTTTTGTTTTGCAAATTTTCAAGTGAGTTGAGTGCCAAGAAATGATGTTGATTTGTCATGCTTAATGCAAATCTTGAAAAATCCATGCTGTAACAGTCCTGTTATTAAATAAACAGATGATATACAAAAAAAAATATTATCCCAGAAATAAAAGTTTTGAACTGACTTTTAGGTCAGATGGCAGGACTATATGCTCTTACAAGTTTATAGAATAACTATCTATACTTGTACAGCCTTACATATGCTTGCACTTGTCCTTCTGCAATTTAATGTTTTCAGTTCTTGTAGTAGTTGCAGAAGTGACAGTGTGGACAGGCTGCTGATGGTGATTGTTTTTTAAACAACGTGTCAAAGTGCTACTGTTGTTACTACCCTTAGTAGAAATAGTGGGGTAATTGGTAGAATGTCTGGTAGAGATGGCAACTGAAAAATTCTCACTAGATTAGACTGATTGCTTACAGCTGTCTTCTAGTCAACCTTATTTAATTTAAACCCCAAATATTTTTGTCATCAATGAAGAACTTTCAAGCTAACTCAAAAGACAACTTACTATCCAGTGAAGCAACCAGGGGGGAGAATAACCTCTGTAGCTAAGTTTAGACTACTAAATGTTTGACGTTGATCCTTGACCTATGTGTGGTACTACTGTAAATAAAACACAGTATCTGTGTGTGATCAGTTTGTCAATAAATTACTTTTCTTTTTCATAGTCAAACTTCACTTAGTGTGCTAGGGGAGTGTCTATGTGCTTCAAATTGTATTCTGAAGTAGAACTCATCTTTGAGTCCTGCTTTGTGGAGGGACGATGGCTTTGAGAGATGCCAGATTGGATACACTGCAAACTCATGTCCCTGCTTTATGAAATTACAGCAGGGGAAACAATTTGCCAATATGCTTACCCCCGTTCCTAACTTGCACTGAATTATCTTGAGTAGTATGTGTTGTTTTTTTTTTTCCACTGTTAAATCTGCTAGAGCAGAGCAGACTGCTAACTGGTGTTTTCTGTAGATACTGAAGTTCTCAAATGCATCGTTTTTTTTTTTTTTTAAACTTGTGTGCTTTGAGGTGAGTTAGATGACTTTTCCTTTGAAGTCTAAAAGAAAAACAGTAGACCAACTCAACATTGGTTTATGTCCAAACAGCCACCCCCTTTAAATTAATGGTGTTTCTATGTTCAGATAGCTTCTTTTTAGTTCATTTGCTGCATGCCCTTTCACCTTTTACCTCTGCACTGTGACAGCTTTACTAAGTTAAGCACTTTTTGAAAGCAGCCACATTGTTGCTAGCTGCCACAATAGTGTTAATAGTCAAGTCTGAGTTTTTCCAGTCATCCTTGATTCTTGGCTTAACTGTTCAAATATTCAGGTGCAACACCCTGTACAGGCTGTCCATGAGAAGTAGTGGTTGCATCCAGCTGTGGCTTTCGAAAGAGTCAGGGAAAGGTTCAGATTGCTAGCAGCTGGTCAGAAAGAAACACAGAATAAATTTATTGGAGTTGATGGATCTCATTAAAAACCTTGTACACAAAGAATTTAATTCTTTTTCCATTGTGTATTTGTAAAAACAAATAAAATCCTTTTAATACTTGATCAAAGTGGGTGCTAATGCTTTAAAAAAATGAAATTAGAGGATACTTGTGGATCAACACCATGTGGAAATGAAGGGGAAAATGAGAGGTGAGATGAGATACAACAAACATGACTTGCTGTACTCCTAGAAGTGTATTTCCTGCAAACAGAAAGTAGCTGTCAAATCTAATCTGTTGTATTTCTCTGGGGGTTAACAAGGGTGTTACTGCTGTATTTTGTTCTCAGGTGCATGTTTTTGTATTGCTGTAATGCTTCTGCCATTTGAGCAACACGGTAAATTCTAACAAAAATGAATTGGATGATCTTTTAGGATCTTTTAGCTCTGATCATTACTGCAGCTTAAGGCAAAATGACAAGCAAAACAAACATCTTGAGGGCTACCAAGGTACGTAGAGATTTTTTTTTTTTCAAGATAGGAATAACTACTTTTTTGTCTTTATATAACAATATATACTATAGCTATATAATTATATATGATGTATAATTATACTAGTATTTTGTTATATAAAGAAATATAGTAAATATATAACATATAAGATAGGGATATCTCGTTATCAGGCAGGTAAGCAGGATCTAGAGGCTCAAGTTAGCACTATTAACTCCATGTACTGAGCTACTGAAGTACTACCATATTACAGTTTAAACTGAAAAAAAAAGATAAGCAGCAAACCATTGTAAGTTATTGAAATCTTAATTGACAATGCAGACAAAACCACTGTCAAATTGATCACAGACTAAAAATGAAAACATCTGGATTCCTGAGAATGAAGAATTAGAATTAGAATTCTCTTAGAATTTCTTTTAAAATTATTTCCCCATTCTTGTATGTTAGGTAGTTTAAACTAGCTGCAATGCTATGACCTATTCTAACAAAAGAGCTGATGCTGCAGTACCACATTCGGGTAGCTGAGATTAAGGCCTCTCCTACTGTGGCTGCAAAACTGTATTGTCATGGAGTTTCACACAGTAGGAAATAATTCTCTTTCACCTAAGAGTAAGGATTACTCTTATCCTTGCAAACAGCATGGAAATCAATGCCCTAAAAGAGCACCTTGTAAGACTGATGGTTTCACACCTATTTGTACTAGGGTAGGGAAAGCCCATTTAAAAAAAAAAAAAAAAAAGCTTGAGCCAGCCTGCTACAATACTATAATTTAGCACTTGAGTTAACTAGTTTCAAGTTATACAAGTATTGCTATATACTGCAAATGTTTTTGGTAACCATGTGTTGTTTTTTTTATTGTTGTTGATCTGGTTGTGAATAACATGGGACCTATATTCCCTAAATGATCCAGTCCCTGTCATGGGAAAGTTTGAATTTAGTGAGTCACCGTACTGATTTCAGGTGTGTAAGCAGCTGTAGTGACTAGTAATGAAGGGTTGTTTTTTTTTGGTTTCCCTTTTAAGAGCAATGAAATAAAGCAATGCTGCCTTTAAATGTAGATGGTGTTGTTCCACCAACTCTCCAAAGTACGTTCTCACTTTTCACGTTGTCCTTAAAAGGCAACGAGGACGCTATGATCCCAAATGTTGGCTAGGCCATAAGTAGTAGGGTCAATTTTTTGTTCTTTAATCAAGACGTACTGTGTTTGCATGTTGCTCTGTCTGAAGGGTCTGATTTGTCTGATTTCAATAAGTGAATATGCTTCCTTACCACATTAAGGCTTGTGGTGGTTTTACCGTGCTAGGCAGTTGAACACCACAACCGCTCTCTCACTCCCCCTCCTCAGATGAGGAGGGGAAGAAGTAAAGGAAAGAACAACTCACCGGTTGAGATAAGGATGATTTAATTAAAGAGGGGAATATATATATATATATATATACATATATATATAATTAAGGAAATATTATTATTAATTAAACAATTCAACTAAAGGGAAAAAAGGGAAAGGGGAAAAGGGAGGGGGAAAGGGAAAAACTAAACAAAACAAGTAAAGGCTATGTGGAAATGCAGAGGAAAGAAATTACTCTCTACTTCCCACAAATGAGCGATGCTTGACCACGTCCTTGAAGCAGGGCCTCAACGCACGTAGCCGGTGTTCGGGAGGAGGACAGACGTTCTCGCAACGAGAGCCCATCCCTCCCCTCTTCTTCCTTTTTCCACCTTTTATTGCTGAGTGTGACCCCATATGGTATGGAATATCCCTTTGGTTGGTTTAGGTCAGCTGCCCTGCTGATGTTTCTTTCTCACTTTTTGCCCACCCCCTAGGAGGGTCAGAGAGAGTCCTGATGCTGTGCCAGCACTGCTCAGCAGCAGACACAACACTGGTGTGACACCACTGCTGTTCTAGCTACAAGTGCAGAGCACAGCACTGTATGGGCTGCTGCAGGGAAAGTTAACATCCCAGCCAGACCCAGTACAGGAAAGGTTGTATGCAGTATGCCCTCATACATAACCAATAAGAAGCTCACATATCAGGACTTAACCATTCCACTTATTTATTATGAATCTTCTGCAACTTGTTTTAAACCAAACCTGTCCAGAAAAAAAAAAAAAAAAAAAAAAACACATAAAAAATAAAAAACAACCAATTGATTGTAGGTTGCTTGTTCTTACCCACTTACCCAGGTTTTCTGTGTTAGGATGAAGTCAGAAGTTGACAGCAGCATACATCCTCTGTTAGAAGAATGCTTTTGCTCATCTTGCTGTGAATTATGCTGTAGAGTATCTGGTCACTGTTCCCCCTCCCTCCTGCAAGGCAGTGGGTCGTTAAAGCAGGGCAAGAGCCTACTATCCATCTTTGGACTCTGGAATTAATCTTTTTGTCTTCTTATTAATTTCCTCTTATGAATGGTACTTTGAGTAAGGAAGAACGTCTAAAAATCTCTTTGTTGGAATAACATCTATGCAAAATAAAAGAATGTAAGAGTTGCGTGTTCCAGTTCTGTATTTCAGTTGTGCCTGTTTTCCATGGCAATTCCAACTGCTCCTCTTGCATGTTTTATATAGTTCTGTATCTTATTTCCTAGTGGACAGAGCCATGTCACACAAGTCTAGCTACTTTTCACAGGTTAACAGCTGATTAACAGCTGATTAACAGCTGATACTGATAGCCACTGCATTAACTACAGAAGTTGTGTGTTAGGAAAAAAGGAAAATCCCAGCTGTAATAAATAGTAATACTTCACTTCAGTGGAGTCCAAAGATCCAAATGGAGGTACAACTGCTATAATGTAGGGCGTGCCGCTTTTCAGGCTATTTGCAATTTGTGGTCTTATCTGAAGGAATCAGATGTACAGCAGATAGGAAAAAGCTGGTAACAATTTCTATTATTTTTTGATTCAGTAATTCACTGTCAGAAACAAAACATGAAATCATACATTTAGAATCTTAGCTTCCTTTATTTGAACCCTGTTGCTGTATTTTGATATCAGGCAGTTTATGAGCTGCATAGTAATGCACAGTATAGAAACATCTTCAAGTCCATCTTCAACAGAGTATGCTCTGAGAAAATTCAGAAAAAAAAAACAAGCAGTAGAGAAATACTGTTGTCACAACTGCAGCCATTTTATAATGTAGTAATTTTTCTTCCCAACCCTAAGCAATGATACTCCATTCTTGAGAATATGCTGTCCAAGAATAAGAACAGTCTCAGGATTGGTTACGCGCATCCCATTTACTGACACTCCACCATCTATAATTTTCTGGTACCTTAAAAACAAAACAACAAAAACAACAACTTGTAATTGCAAGAGAAATCCATCTATTGCTGCTAAGTACTGAAAGATTAGTTAAGAGCTATTTCACAAGTTTTTATTTGTACATTTAATCTATAATAGAATAAGTTTTAAATCTTAAGCAGTTTAAATTTAGTTCAGGTCAAGAGTAACTGGCATAAATCTTAGCCTCCAGAATTCCAACCCTTTCTGAGAGGGATAACGAAAACTTGTACTGTTGCTAGCTGTCTCTTCATCAGCTGTAGATTTTTTTTTAAGTACAGTACATGACACTACATTACCCATATGCTTTCTCCTCGAAGTGTAGTAAGGCATTCTGTCCCACTTTTAAAGAAAAGTGGTATGTAGATAGCTAACACGTTACTACCAAGTTGGTTGTTCTGACCTTCCATTTAACATCTGAAAAGGCACACTACTTCAAACCACTTTAGTGAGGTGTTACTGAAGAGTGCAGGTGATAACATACCCACTAGGTCCATCTTGAATGGCATTTGCTTTGCGACATAGGTCGAGCACACTCATTCCTGGCTCAAGTACCAACTCAGCAGAAGGAGCTTGTTTAAAAAGTTCCTGTAACTCTTGGTCAGACATAGCTTCCAATGCCTCCACGCTGCTGTAATAAAGGGCTCTAGTACACCTGTGAGAACAAAGATCATACAAAATAGAGTTCTTGTCTCATCTTTGCACAAAGTGCAGTTCAATTAAGCAGATTTCCCTCCCCAACATCATCTGAGGGTCCACAGAAGTACTTAAGAGTACTTCCCTTGCTGCCCTGAAATTATTTTTAAACCCACTCCTGCAATTTTGTATCATTATTGTATCTTCAAGTCTACAGCATTACTACATTTTTTCTCTTAATAGCTGAGCAACAACTCAATAAAAATAGTCCCTGAAAAGCCTTGGATAATTACCATTCAGTAAATCTGAAAGAAAACTGCTCAACAAATCAAACTTCACCTCTTAGCAGACTCCAGCCCCTCTGTACCATGAACAAGCTTGGTTACTTCTGCAGCAAGTCGTTTCTGAGGGCCCCATTTTTCAGGTTCTTTAGCGTGCATTTCCATGATGTGGGCAATCTCCTCAAGAGGAAGGAAGGTGAAGAGTTTCAGGTATCTATGAGCAGGCAAAAAGTTACTTTGTCTACATAAGCATCACTGTGGATTTCCTGTCTTTGTCATTCAAACTCCATCAGCAACACTAAAGTGATTCTCTCTTTAAGAAATCCATATTACAGGTAATCTGTCCCTTCAGACAACTCATTGTTTTTGCCCACATCTTTCAGCTTACAAAGATAACTCAGGTTTTATTTAATATTTTACTGCAGGTAATGTCTTCAGAAATAACGTGAAATGAAGCTTGTTTTGCAATCAAGAATTTGCTTTTTGAGTGGAATAAGTACTTTAAAGGATTCATTGCAATCACATGTCAACTCATGCACTTCTACCATATATTTTTAGTAGTTACACAATACGCTAATGCAAAGTACCACAAGCTATGCTAGTCATGGGGCAGAAGCATACTGTGTACTGATGAGTATCTCAACAGGAAGATTATTTAGGATAATTTATAATTTAAAGATGTGTATCCCAGGCACACCTTTTACAACAAGGCCTGTTTTAATGCGCTCTCAGTACTGTGAAATGCAGTGTACTAACAGAAGTACCTTTACTATTACAAAGTCTGAAAGCAGGAAACATTTTAATGTTAAGTACCCACATACCGTTCTTTTCAGTCTGAGAAGTGCAGCGGATGCAGAACCTATACTTGAAATCAAGGAATAAACCCTTGAGAGAGTTAACATAAAGCAGGTCATGGTATAAAAGTGAAGACACGTCTGAGGTTTACAAAGACTCAGATTTGACATTTGCTATGCTTTCACATTTTGCTAGTGTGATTTTAATATTTTTACACTGTTCAGTAAGAATATGAGTTGTGTGGTTGACTTTGATTCAGACTCAGCAAAATGAACACAGGACCGTGCTTTGGATTTGGAACTGCTTTACCCTGAGTAACGATTATTTAGAATTTTGTTTTTGTGTGTTCTACAATTTTAAGTAGTTGGGCATCCTTCAATCCACTTGCCATTATAGCTGTAAGCTGAACTCCTTGCTTCCATGTCCCAGTATGGAAGAAGATCACTTCGGTAACACCCTCAAACATTAAGCAGAGTCAAAAATATGCCAATCGTTCCTATCTGCAATTCTGAAAAAAATCCACTGAAGTTTCTTTCCATGCAAGGCATGTTAGAAGAACATCAAACAGCCTTAAGGTTTTACCACGTTAGTACTTTTGGTCATTTACATAACAAGCACTTCTCCCATCTCACCTCTCCAGAGGTGAAACAAATAACATTAGATGTTTTTATTATAGTTACAATATTAAACCGTACCTGAGGGTGCTAATTTCTGCTAGGTTTGAGGAGGTGCAAGCAATTAGTAATTTGACCAGGTATGTGAATTCTGTTTTGCTCTCCAGCCTTAGTTTTTACTTTTGATAATGGCTTAAAAGTGAATCCCGAAAACCTCTAACTTGTAAATACATTTACGCTGCCTACAATGAGCTTAAAACTACACCCTTTCTCCCCTTATGAAGTGCACTACTGCTACAGTGTAACTTTCCTAGGTGTGTTTTTATCTAGACCAATGGTCTCCAAAGAGCAACTATGCAAGATGGTCCACTGGGGTGCAGAAAAAAAATACTAGAAGTTCAATAATGCATATGTGTATTTATATATGTGTGTGTATATATATAACCTACAAATACATGCATATACACGCATGTACTGGGAGCACACGCTCAATTTTATTTATATTTTGGGTGTCTGCCCAAAACATTTGGAGACCACTGACACAGACAGTCAATACCATCACAAATATGCATGTCTTAGCTTTTTCTTCACAAGACACTATTTTAATTTTCTTAGGGATAAGCAATTATTAATGTGATGCAGTTCTAAATGTTGAACTTCCTGTGTTTGTAAGTAGTTAAGCAGCTTGTGATCAGAATGTGGTGTTTCTGAGTACTTCATACTAGCCACAAACTTCTGGTGATTATGTGTTATTATATACCAAACTGCAGTTGGTTATTACAGGAGAGATTTCACTTGATGTCATGATGTTACAGTACTAAAATTAACATCCATCAGATAAATTTAATGCACCCTGCTGGTAGAACGACATGTGTTATACTTTCCTTGTCCGGTCACGCACATAGTAATTTATGATGCATATGGCAGCATGGACACAGGTTCCACTAACTTCTGTGCTTATGAATTAATCGTGCCTGTTCAACTAACATATGGTTGCAATTAACACATACGTCTAATAGGAGCTATGAGAAATGATACTAATTACATGACCTTGCATTGCACACATTCCCAGAGAACAGTTAGGAACTGGCAAAAAGCAAGACGAAGCTGCAGTACTTACTTTTCAACTATGTTATCTTGTTGTCTGACGAAGAACTGATACAGCTCAAAGGGAGAAGTCTTGTCTCTGTTGAGCCAAACTGCATTGCCAGCAGTCTTTCCCAGTTTATCTCCAGTAGTACTGGTAATAAGGGGTACGGTAATTCCAAACACATCTGTTCCTGTCATCCTGAGAAGATCGAAGGAGAATATAAATCACATTTTGGTAAAGTTAAAGACATTCTGTAAGATGCTATCCTTTCTGTAAGGCAATTAAACGATAGGGGGTGGGGGCATGCAAAAGAAGTGAGCACACTTTTATGAAGTGTGCTTAGGAAAAAATAACTTGGGCTTAAGAACTTAAGTGCTTTGGGTCTAGTGAAGTGCTTTAAATAAACAGTTTTGTGAGCAACAGTGCTAGCACCTTCATGTGTCCTGCATCTGTCTTCTGGTCTAGGCACTAACTGATGCTGCTCGCGGGGAGGGACACCTGTAGCGCTTGCTTTCCTTGTTGACATTGCAATCGCACATACTGAGCACATGCTGCCGTGCCTGTGCGCTCTGTGAGCTCTGGTAGCTCTCGCACCAGACTTTGCAGCCAAGCAGAGCTTCACCGCACCTCCCGGCCAGGGTGGGAGCCGGAGTCCCCCTGTCTCCCTCTCTCCGTCCCTCCCCGGCCCCCCGTACTTGGTGACGAGCTCGTAGCCGGACATGATGTTGCCCATCTGGTCGGCGCCCCCCAGCTGGACGCGGCAGCCGCGGCGGCGGTGGAGGTGCAGGAAGTCGTAGGCCTGCAGCGCCGGGTACACGAACTCGGCCAGGCTCATGCCCTCGGCGCTCTGCAGCCGCTCGCGGCAGCCCTGCCGGCTCAGCAGCGTGCCCATGCGCAGCCGCCCGCCGGCGCCGCACAGGAAGCCGAGCAGGGGCTGGCGGCCGAGCCACCGGGCGTTGTCCAGCACCTCGGCCCGCCCCAGGCCGGGCCCGCCGGGGCCGGGCGCCCAGAGGAGCCGCCGGTGGTTGTCGAAGAGCCGCCACAGGCACAGCCGCAGGGCCCGCGCGTGGGCGCGCACCCGCTCGGCCGCCAGCGGCTCGCGAGCGCGCAGCCGCCCGCTGGGGTCGCCCAGGCGCGCCGTGGCGCCGCCCACCACGGCCACGACGTTGTGGCCCGCCCGCTGGAAGTGCAGCAGCGCCGCCACGGCCGGCAGGTGGCCGACGTGCAGCGAGTCGGCCGTCGGGTCGAAGCCGCAGTAGGCCGTGACGGGCGGGCGGCCCGGCTCCAGCAGCGCCGCCAGCTGCTCCTCCGCGCCGTGCCCCGGGAACACCTCCTGGAACAGGCCGCGCTCGCACTGCGCCGCCAGCAGGCCCGCGGAGCTCCGCGACCGCGGCGCCCGCTCGTGGAGACGCCGCGGGGCCGGGGTCGGGAGCGGGGCCCGGCGCAGGCCGCCCCGCAGCCCCGCCGCACGGCCGCAGCGCCGCCCCAGCGCGGGCGCCGCCATCTTGCGCGGGGCACGATGGGGGAGAGGGGCGGGGCGTTGCTAGGGGCGGGCCCGGCCTCAGCCGCGGCGGAGGCCGCCTGAGGGCGCTGCGGGCCCCAGCAGTGAATTTGGTTACAAAATGCAGCCTTACGGAGCCTTGCCCTCATGGTTTTTTTTTTTTTTTTTTTTTTTTTATATATATATTTTTTCATAAATGGTACATTAAATTACATTACGTGAAGATGTTGTGTGTTATGTTACCAATGTATAAAAGATTTTAACGGTGAAATGGGTGCAGGGCTATCTCCAGCATGCCTTTATCTTCCACTTTATTAAAGAAAACCCACATAAAAAATGTTTTGTTGGCTCATTCTTCACTTTTTCCCAGCCTGCCATCCCAGAACACCAGGGTTTCACGTTACTTCTAAAATACATTGGAAATCAGGGATTCAGCTTTCAGTAGTTAACTTAGGCAGAACTGATACCAGGCTGTTAAATTGAAATTAGTTAGTTTGCAACTTCAGAATTCATGAACTTTCTAAATATGGGCCTGCTTATAACACAGTCTTTGGCATGATTAATAGGAAATTGGGTTCAGTTTCTTTGTGTTTTACTTGCTGCTGACTCCCTTGTTCTTTCCAGTTGTACTGCTGAATTAAATCACTTCTGCTGGCATGGCAGCACGATGGCAATAGCTCACCGAGTCATGTGCCACCGCAAGGAGCTGCCAGACCAGCAAAAACAATGTTCGTGCTTCTTGTAGCACTTCCCAGAACTGTCCACTCCTCCTTTTGAGTGACTTTTGGCTTCACTTCGGCGAAGTAATGCGTCTACTTCAGTGTAGCGGGAATTGTAAAAGACACTGAAAAAGCTTTGGCAATCCCATGTGGTTAGTATGGTCTGGTGCTTTCATGAAGCACTGTAGTAGGGGGAAGTCAATAGTAGTTAACAGCAAGACTGAGTATGGAAAATTATACCAACTCTTCTGGTGATTTGGTGAGAAATTGTATGGCTTTTATAACAAGCCCTTTCTAATCTTGGACAGTCTCGCTCTGTGTATTGCCCATGCAGATAAGAACTAGCAGACTATGCATTTCAGGAGTAAAATAGGAGGAGGTCTTTAGATTAATGCCACAGGAGTTAACACAGACTGTAGAAGATGTTTTATTTTTTTAGAGACCTTAACAGTGTTAAATAATAATACTGATAAAAACCCTATCTTTTAATTCGTCATTTTAAGTCAGGGAGAGCATTTGTGTATGCGTAGCAGTGATGGGCCAACTTCTCCTTGGCCTGGTCACCTCCTATCCACCAAACTGACCTCTGCATGGCACACAGATAATGACAGAGTGTTTCAGGGTAGTAGTGAGTGGAAAACCAAGTGTTTGTATGCTTCTGCAATTCACAGGTGACAAAGAAGGCATTTTTAAGTGTTTGTTTTGTTGTTCAAAAGTTATTAACATTGAAGAGTCTTTGCTAACAGACCTGTGGGTAAGTGAAGTGTGGAATTATTCTGTTCTATTACGTTGGAGAATGACATGATGGAAAGGGGAGCAGGTTTTAGAGGAAAATACTGCAAAACAACAACAAAAACTGAATTAAGCATCAGTGATGAAATATTTACGGATGAGAAATATTTAATGGTTGTGCTAATGGTATTTTGTAAGAAAAGGATTTGTGAAGGACTTTAGGTCATTAGATTGGTACTTGTGTACTTAACAGGGACGGTACAAATTGTTTCCTTTTTTTTTATTTTTATTTTTTTCTGAAGTCTTATTGTGGTGGCTGGTGAAAATAAAAGAGGGTTGACAATACAAGGTACTAGATGTTCCTTTGCATTTTCTTTGTATTTATGTTGGGTAGAGGATGTTTATTATTTCTGAAATGTGAATAAACACAACTAAATTATGTGTTCATATTTGCACACACACAAATATTCCCTTTACTACAGTGTTCTCTTCACTACAGTTACAATAGTAAATTAGAAGTAAAACTATTTTTTATTTTATTTTATCTTGGAAGAGACCTTCTGGAGCCTAGGACATGGAGGATGGTTTGTATCTCTTTGCTCCAGTTAATCATCTCAATATAGTCAACTGAAACTCACACATCTTTGGCTTCAGGAAATAATACAAAAAACAAGACATCACAACAGGAGTTTGATCATTTCTTTGTCGATGCAGTGAGCAGCAGGAGGTTAACCACAGCCCCCAAAACAAGACATCACAACATAAGTTTGATCATTTCTTTGTAGATACAGTGAGCAGCAGGAGGTTAATTGCAGCCCTGACCTTTTCTCTGAGTGTTACTTTTTGTGGGGTTTATTGGATTTGTTGTTTGTATGGTGGTATTACTTTATGGCTGTTAACAAGTTCAGTGCTGCGTAGCAGGAACTGGTGTGTGCTCCTTAGGCCACACAACCACCAACTTTTTTTGTCTCACTTTGTGGTATTTTCTGACAGTTAAATGTTCATTATATAAACAAATATCTATGTATTATATATATCTCTATATTTTCTATATATTATATATATTTCTATATTTTACCCAAATGCTCTGCCATATTGCCAGAACTGCAGTAATCAACAGTGTATTTTCTATAGCATGAGTCTATTTCAATTTACCTGCTAGTTGTGACTTGTTTATATGGACCTGCTCAGGTTGTCATCATCCATGTACATGCTTAGAAAAGAAGATCTGAATATGTTTTTAGCTCGTCTTATAGAGGAGTCACCAGAGTGTCATGCCTAGTCTGACCAGGAAGGTTACAGATTATTATTGCCAGGAAGTATTTTTTGCCCATTTATATTACTGAGAGTTATCCTTAAAAATCTCTAATTACATCCATCAAACCTCTATTGCATGAGAGCATACTTTTGTGGCAAAGTGAATCTGTTGAGTTAGGTCAGTTCTACCTGCTAGATTCCTAAGTATCAACTAAAACTTTTTTTTCTTTTTTTTTTTTTTTTTTTTTTTCCCATCACTTTATCATATCAGTGCAGCATATCAACGTGCCCTAATTGTTAATGAGCCACATAGAATGCAAGGAGTTTGCCAGCAAACAGTGGCAAACAGTGTTGTGTTTGCTTTCCCTACTTGAAAGATGAGGATAAAGTGATGTTAAATTGTCTGCATGTAGAAATGTTGTGAAGACTATGTTTTCCTGTGACTTAAAACAGCAAATCATTCTATGAGACAAGGAGTGGTTGGTCTCTCTTTGTCTTTTCTGGGGATACTCAACAGACACAGATCCTCTTATTTTTCGTGATCCTGGTGATGTGCTTATTTTGAACCATTTAGCCAGATTTATCGTTGCTTTTTGGAACAAAACAGAGCAGGTGAAGCACATGGGTGAAACAATATTTATATATTTATGCTGGGAGAAAAATGACATTTTTGTCTGTAGCTAGAATGTTAATAGATGGCATGGGCAGTGGTAATGCTTCCTTCTTGGAGCTGTTACTCACCTGGGGAGCATGATTTGTTATGTGGGTATCTCTGAAGACATTTTTCAACTTTGTACACGCACAGCATGAGAATAGAGCATTTTGCAGGTAGCAGCAAGCCCAACGTGCTGCTCTGCCAGTCACAGCCTCTTGTGTGCAAGACTTTTTCAGTCGTGGATCTTCTTTGGACATGCCACAGCAGAATGCCAGGCTGTGAACTCATTCACATAAGGAAGGGTTTAGGGATGACATCTGGTAATCGAGAGAAAACAGTCCTTTGTCTGGGCTAAACATGACCATGGCAGCTTGTGAAGCAGAGCTCCTGAGTCCTTTCCACCCAGAACAAGAGTGACAGGCTTTGCAGTTTGGGCTTGAAGCTTGCCATGGGTGCTTTAATTGCTTTGCTTTCAGATGCTCTAAGGACCATTGTGCTTTTCTGGTATAACTGAAACTCCTCTTTTGTCTTTCATTAATTTTCTTATTTCCATAGCAAAAATACAGCTCAACTTAATTTTAGATGTGAATGAATAAACATTAAATGTTTTATCTTCAACTCCACACAATGTAGAAAGCTTTTTGTACTCCAGGTTATCTGAGAATGGTGTGTAGAACTATAGATTAAATACTTCACGGTGGTCCACTGTTATCTAAGAACTGAATAATCTGATTGTATATTGAAGTTGGCCCTGCTTTGAGCAGGGAGTTGGATTACATAACCTCCAGATTAGCATTTCAGATCAAAATTACTCTGTGATTCTAATTAGGTACCATGTGGTACATCTACCAGCCTTGTAAGGGAACTATATCCAGTGACAGCATAATTTACTTTTTGCACTATTGTAGCAGCAGTGACCATTTGAATACTTGGCATTATGTGAATGAACTGAGATAGGAAAAAAAAAAAGGCTTGTGTAGCTTTTCATCATGTACCACCATACTGCAACTGTCAAATTATTTGTTCTAAGAACCATTCATTTAAAAGAATTAGACAAAGCCTAAGGTGATCTCTCTTGACCGTATTATGGCATCCCAGGGGCAAGAGAAGGGACAATAGAAGGTTCAGGACTGAGACCTATTAGAAGACAAGCTGAGCCTAAGTAGAAATGTGGATACAGTCAGAGATGATCGAGGTGCTGAGCCTTTTTATTACAAAATCATCAGGCTTTGTATGTGATCTTCTTCCTATAAACCACAAAGTGACGTATCTCAGCCTTGTTAGAAAATATTTTTTTTTTTTTTCAGGCATTTTATGAGCACTTGCACAAAAAATACAGAACCGATAGTAAAGGCTTGGTCTTTCTTGTGATAAATAGGATAGCCGTGAAAAGAATTGTTTCATGGCAAGGCAGTTGTGCAAATAACATAAGCTAGTAATAAGAACTAACAAGAGCCAGTAGTGAGAATGAAGATGTTATTTTTTCAAGTTGATTTGTTCAAGCAGGAATCATTTATCCTGGCTGCCTGATTCTCAATTCTGCATGATGCTGACACTGAAGGAAAAGAGGAAACCAAAATTGTGTATGAAAACCGAAGGTCCCTCTGCTTGCATATTCATGTGTATAATCACCTTGGTGGTTTGAAGGAAATTAATTTGAGAGTCCAGAACTGCTGTGTAAATTTAAAGTAAATATAAAATACTAGTATGAAAGGCTTCTGTGGAGACTGGTTTCTGCCCACATGGTACACTGGCCAAAAACTAATGTCACTGGCATTCATATACACTCCTCCACCTATGTTTTCTTCCTCATTCTTTACTGGGTCCATGGAGACTTTGCCTTTCCCTGCTCTCAAGTGGAGATGGACGTAGTCAAATTCAGACACTACAGTATTTTGGGATCTAATTCTCAAAAGAAGGTAACATTTCCCATAAACCACAGTCACCTCTGTCTCAATTGAATTTTGCATCACCTTGAGGCCTTGAAAACTATTGGAAGAATTTCCCGGAAAGGTGACTTAACTAAAGTAATTTTCACAGAATCGTCTAGGTTGGAAGAGACCTCCAAGATCACCGAGTCCAACCTCTGACCTAACACTAACAAGCCCTCCGCTAAACCATATCCCTAAGCTCTACATCTAAACGTCTTTTAAAGACCTCCAGGGATGGAGACTCAACCACTTCCCTGGGCAGCCTATTCCAGTGACTAACAACCCATTCAGTAAAGAAGTTCTTCCTAAGATCCAACCTAAACCTCCCCTGGTGCAACTTTAGCCCATTCCCCCTCGTCCTGTCACCAGGCACGTGGGAGAATAGACCAACCCCCACCTCACTACAGCCTCCCTTCAGGTACCCGTAGAGTGCAATAAGGGCAATAATTTTGAAGCTTTGTTACTTACTGGTGGCAACACTCTCTTTTTAGGATATGTCTTTTGTGTCCCACTGACATGAGTGCCAGGCTAAGTGAGGTCTGCACAACCGACGCATCACACCAGTGGTGGTAGCTTATGTTTTCACTTCACACTTAAGTTTTCACTTAATATTTACTTTATATTTTTCTTGTGGAGAAGAGTCTCATTCCATTGCAAAGTATCATTGTTAAATATAACTACATTTAAAGTTCTGCCTTGACTTACGCCAGACTTTATTATCTTGTTATGCAGCACCACCTCTCCTCCCCACACCAAAGTGAAGTTATACGTGCATTAGCCACGAGGTGGCAATCCAAGAGCTTAATATACCAAATTTTGCTCCATTCATTGCTTAGGCGCAGGTTCGGCTTTGCAGCATTAGCTAAGTAAATCTATTTGCAGCGTTACTGCAAGATATAACTCCTTGTTTGCCAGTGTGCGATAGTTGCTCCACATCTGCGTAACTGACGTCAAGCAGAAGCTAAGGAAGACTAAGATGATTTTCTGGATCAATAATTTATGCTTTTAATGTCACTTTTATTATTAATAATGTCATCTGTATTGAAGTGTCTCAGTAGTCATTGAGAGATGTTGTGCTAGGAACTCGGCTGCTGTTAAAAGCAAAATATCTCAGAAAAGGGGGTGCACTAGGGACGTCTCCAGCTGACCCTCTGTGGGTCCTCTCCTGACCATAACTCCTGGCCTTCCTGACGTCCAAAGGGGCCAGGGCATGCTGTGCTTGTGGATTTCCTAGAGCTGACTGCTTCACTTCCTTAACTTCTGCTTCTGTCTTCCAAGTGCTTGTTCACTTCTCAGCATGGCTGATGCTTGTTTTCCTGCATTACAAGTACATTTAATAGTGGATCTAAGGTTGTGTTAGGTGGAAGTAGTATATTTCCATCCTTTTTTTTTTTTTTTTTTTTTTTTTTTTTTTACTTAAGTGTTTGTGTCATTTGCAGACATAGGAAAAGTAGTAATACGTCTGTTTTCTACGTGCACTCCCATTGTAATTTTAATGGAGAAAGTATTTTAAGACATTTTCTATTGCAGCATTACTTCTTACAATAGAGGTTAAAGCCCTAGCTTTACAGAAGTTTTTTATTACTACTTTTTTTTTTTACTTTTTTTTTCCTTCCTCATTCAAATAAAATAGACTAAAAATACTTGTAGCATAAGAAACAGAGGTAGACTTGACAGGTATCTTACTTCATTATATTCACCACATTATTATTTGGACATGGGGAAGTTATTATGGAAGTGCGTTTTATTATTTCACACAAAAGCGGTAACAGCCTGTTTCTATCTTCTCTTGACATGGTATTGGTTTTCCTCTGAGCGCTTATTTTCAATCAGGCAACACAACGTGAAGTCAGTGTGCTAGCACATAAATCTTTCAAATACGTACAAGTTTGTGGTTTAGTAAGTAAATGGGAATGTTAAAGAGAGTAACACAGTAAGTAGTCTTGAAAAAGTAAATAACTTCTGAGACATGAGAGTCTATCAGAGTGACTGGAGGTGAAACTGTGTGTGTGACCTGTGGGCTTGGGCTCTCAGATCTGTTGGGGCCTGCCATGTGTTTCAGACAGCCACACAGCTGCTTCTGCAGGCCCACTGCTGGCCCAGCTCAGTTCAAACACTTTGCCAACCAGGCCATTGGCACACACATCCCCTTGTGCTCTCCGAATTCAGGTTTCACAAATCCTGAAGCTTGAAGGAAGCAGCTGGCTGATCTGTCCTCCGCGTAACACTGACTGCTGAATTTAACAATTAACACAAGCAGGGACTTCTGTCTAACAAAGGCACATACTTTTGAAAGGCACCTGGGCTCTGATATATCTCTAACCCTATCTGTAAACTTCAAGCTCCCTGCTCTGCCAGCTGATAAACAAACTTTGTCTGCAGTGGTGACAGCAGAAGCTTTCTTCTGGGAAACAAGTGATCCCTCAAGTCGCTTCTTTTTCTGGGGGCTGTTTGTATGCATATATCAACTTTCTTGCTTGCATATTGTACAGCCCACAGACACAAAAGAAGCCTTAATAGTGAGCTTTGGGACATGATGTTTGAGGAACTGGGTGCCTACTGCCTTTCCCTTATGGCTTTCTCTTACTGCATTTGCCAGCTCGTGGGAGAGGTGTTAGACGTAAACCCTGATTCCAGACATTTCTCACAGATCACATGGGGCTGGCTTTATGAGCAGAAGGCTAACTAGGCTCGCTGTCACATTAAAAAATTATTCATGTAGTATTTCTGTATGCCTAAATGCTTCTTTAGTGTCAAATTAAGGGGACGATAATTTCATGCTCTTATTAACATACATTTTTTTTTGGATGTGACCCTCACAGGAGTGATTGTACAGAATAACATGTTTGCTTGGAAAGGGAGAATTTAGAAGAGGGAGAGGGAAGCAGAATAAGACTAGTAGCCTGAAAGTACGGTGTTGTGGAGAGAGACTGTACACCACATACTTTCTTCCAGAATAAAAGCCTTTATTTATTTATTTATTTATTTATTTATTATTGTACTGTAAATTCTCCTCTGTGAATCAGCACTTTTATTGCACTACTTCCTGTAGCAATCACTTTTTTTTTTCCTGACTTTAGGTGCCCATTTGTGTGGGTAGGGTTTGAAAAAGGCAGAAAGGAGAGAAGGATCTGAACATTTGGAAGTACTCGCAGAAAGCTGTTTCCCAGCTTTTACTGAAATATTTTTGCTCCTCATGCCAGACACAACCCAGAAAATCTTCCTGGAGACTCTAAAATCTTCCAGGACCATATGAAGGTTTTTACCTTGGTATATATGTATGTATATATATATATATATATATATACATACATATATATATATATGTATATTTACCAACTTAAATTTAATTTTTTACTAATTTAATTCTACCTGGTTTCCTCCAGCCTTCCCTCTCTCTTCTGTTCTGCATTTGCTGAGCTGGGAATCAGCTTTTGATGAGGTCAGTGGATATGCTTTAAGTGACCTTAAATAGCAACGCCCAAATACATCCTGCTAAAACATAGTTTGTGTTTATCTGGTAACAGCAGATGTCATGCTGCTTTGACTTGTCGTTTGAAAACTTTCAGTGAGAAGAATGAAAATATCTTATTTAGATTATAAAATATTCCTTTCTCCCCCTAAGCCCCCTTTTCCCTTCCTCTCTTTTACACCTCAAAATGTAGTTTTCAAACTCTAAGAAATCTAGTTTTCAAACTTAGTAAACTTAGCAGCAACAGCATCTCTCTATATTTCCATGAGAACCCCAGAACATTTTGCAGCACTTGGCATTTATATGTAACATGATGATGCTCTGCCTTCTTTTACCATGTAATTCATTTTTATTGTGTGCAGGCTGACATGGATACTGAACAATTGTCGTATTGAACATTTATGTTTTTCATTTAAGGTATTCAGTATATATTTAAATCAAAGAGCTGTCTTTGGTGTTCAAAGGTGGTTAATATGATTGTTTGTGGTTTAATTATTTACATTCTTGCTCCACGCCTGGAAGGGAGATGCTCTTCTTTCCTCCCAGGAACTGTTAGTCAGCGCGCTCCATCCAAGCTGTTCATTCCCTGTGCCTTAGTAGTGCTGCCTGATAAGGGGAAATTGGGTAGTGGGTTTCTACACAAAATCTTCTGACCCTGTGGGAGTTTCCCCCAGCATGTCACGGACTTCTCCAGATACATGATAAGGCAAACTGCAGATACTGATAAAAGACAGGGAAAAATGACATCTTTCACAGTGGAGGGGAAATCCATTAAGGATCGACATTAAGCTCTGTGCTGTCTGACATACTCATAAACTATGTGGTAAAGTAGGTGGCTGGTGAACGGTTGATGATGAGGATATGGTACCAAATGCCAAAAAATAAAAAAAAAAATAATTAAAAAAAAAATCAGGATGCTCCAATCTAATCATGTTTAGAGATTTGCAGTCTATCAAGGGGCTATTGTATCTAATCTTGTTTGTCAGACATCATGGAGGCATCAGAATGAGGACTGAATGTGATTCAGAGAAGGAGAAAACTTAAAGTTTCTGAACGGGTTTGAAAGGAAAACTCTTTGCTTCAAGATCAGGCCCCACTAAGAGGAAAGACACTTTTTCCTTCTGTCACAAGAAATGCTTTGTTGCAAGGCTCAGTTACAGCAAAAATAAAGGTGGTCTGTGCCCAAATGCATGTGTACATTAAATAAGAAGTGAAGCAGCAACTTCTACAAGCAGACATGAAATATGAAGAAACTATGGGAAATGAGGGACAGCCAAAGACATAGTCTAAACTGCAGAGAGAAATGTCAGTGTTTTTTGAAATAGTCCAGGAAGCAGTTGAGGGTTTTGCACAATACAGAACCTTTTTGTATACAGATGCAATATCTAACTGCCCTTATCAGCAGAGGCTTAGGAAATTCTTTAAATTCCTGTTGCACATCTGTGTGTTTATGTCAAAAAGCCCAAACACAGGAAAACTGACACCAGTGCAAGCTTTATGTCTACCAATACAGTAAAACAAAGCCCTGTACAACGAATGCACTTGCAGGGGTGTATGAGTCTCTGTCAGTAAAAAAATAACAAAAGACAAGAACTGAGGATATCAAAGCCAGAGGACTTCGGTGTGTCCAGGGAAGGCAGAAATCAGGCAGTACACTTGCAGAGATATAGTTGAGACCCACATATGTAGGTTGCACTCAGGAGTTAAGCACAGCACATTGTTCTGTGTGTGCATCGTGCTCCTAGGGGGGCTAGGGGGGCTGCCCTCATCTCCACATGTGGCTCCCAAGTGCTGGGCAGCCTGCATGTGGGGACTGAGTGGAAAAGCAGGTCCTTCACTGAAGGACAGGATGTCTTGGGATACTGAGTGCCTCAGAGGGGTGCATTTTATTTTCTGTGTTGCCTGAAAAGTGCGCACCTTCTTCTGCAGCAATTGGTGTTAGCCCATTCTGAAATCTCTTAGACCTTAAGCTAAAGCCATTTCCTGCCTGCCTGAAGCTAGCCACAGTCAGCTTCATTGCAGCTGGAGTCATCAACACTGCAAGGACACTTCAGCACTTCTACGTGATGATGGTAAAAATCAATAGCCCAGAACCATGAAGTTTCTGAGAGGCAGTGGGTTTTGTTGGCTGCGAGCTGCAGTGAGTGTTGGGTTGAAGCATCTGTCAGCCCAAAAACCTTTGAGCTGTGAAGCTGTGATGTTGGCCAGGCCAACCCAGCAGAGACTGACGAGCAGCCAGACATACCGGCTTCTCAGCAGTGAATCACTCCAAGTGATAACGCCTGCCATCAATACCAGGAGTAAGCTACTCCAGGAGTAAGCTACTGCAGGCGCTGGCTGGGTCAGCCTGATGCTCACTCTCATTATCAGCTAAATATATGGCCTTTGTCCCCTGAGCTGCAACGTAGTGGGGTTTGTCTGAATTTGCACCTTCCCTTTGCCGTTCCTTAACTATGCAGCAATTGCAAGCTGGGAGACATCCATGGAAATTGAAGCTGCTCCATCGTGGTTTGGGGAAAGGAGAATTAAAGATGTCCTTAACATGCTAAAACAGGCAGACAACAGGCAATCCTCCTCATTTCTCTGGGAATACAGTGACTTTAGCAACGAGGCAGACAATGTCCCTATAGTTCCCCATCTGCCATTAGTCTTCCTTGCAAGTGAGGAGAGAGACTGTTCCTCAGTACAATGTGTATCCTACCAGTATGACTTACTGTAGGGTGCTGTTAGCTGTTTACATTGCTTAACTTTAATGTCAAACAAGACAAACTGTTTTAGAGCCCAGGATAACTCCTGGCTGCCAAATAGAAGGGAAGAAGTCCAGGTGCAGCTGGGTAAGCACTTTGATTTTTGTGTGAACCTCAAGTAACCCTGAGGAATTCATTATTCGGTCTTTACTATGAGCACACAAACAAACTAACTTTCTATAAATAGCAATTTCATTAACAGTGGTGGCTAGAGGAGCCTCTTGCACGTGTGGCTTTGATACTGTGGTTACACACAAGCAGCAGATCCTTTTTAACACCCATTAGTAATAACCATGATTACTATACAACCTTTTAGGTTATGTCTGTACGTACACTTCTGGAAGTTTTTTACAAAAATATGTATATAAAAATAAGTGTATTCATATACACACATATACATATATAGGTATACAGAACTACAGCCTTCTATCCCTTTTAAAATACACTGAAGCTCATGTGAAGAGGAAAGAGCAAAGCCTGGGGAGATTAACCCCACTGTTGGAGACTTTCCCAGCTAGCTAACACCAATGCAGCTGGCTCTTTGCTATCTCTCTTCCAGAGACTTGGACTGTGGCCTGTGGCCTGCTGACATTTCTTAGGTCCAACACACTTGAACGAAGAGGAAGAGCACAAGTAACATCAGGAGCCAACTTTTAAAAGACCAAAGCAACAAACTCAGGAGGCCACTGCCTGCACATGGCACGGGCAGACTTGGCAGCTGCTAGGACAGTCCCTCAAGCACTATTAAAACCTTGGTAACCCAGAGCATCTCTTTGTTACTTCCAAAATATGCTGAGATGTTTGCTAGGGAGTGACAAATGTTTTAAGCCCACCATCTCTTTCTGTGGTTTCCTGCTTTTGCTTCCTTGACACTCTGCATCCCAAGCCTCTGGTCACAACAGCCTCAGAAAAGCCCTCTGCACCTACGCTCTCCCAACTATGAGAAGTGGAGATCGTCAGAACCATGCGCCCTCAGTAAAGTATTGTTTCAGCTCAAGACAAGGGCAAGTACTAGGATCAAAAAGATCAAAGTTGGGAATGGGAAGAATGTGGAAAAATCAAGCGAGGTGGGAGGAAGATGACAGCTGAGGAAAAGATAATTCAGATAAACTTTATTTACCTGAGACATTGAGGAAAGGTGGACTTTGTCCCACTAGGATCTCTTCAGCCTTTTGTCACAATTGTTTTTACTTCGTGTGGCTACTGTCGCATGGTAAAAATATTGAAAAAGTGGGAGACCTTTCTTTCTCTGACGTCCCTTGGCTGGCCACCTAGGTAACGTTTGTGCCTCATACTAAATAGAGATGGGTCTCTGCTTTGTTCCTGAAGCCAAATTTCAGTGGTGATGTGAACGACAGATAGCCAAGCAGCATTAAAGGATACATTGATAAATGATCAGGATAAAAGGGTTTAAAAGCAGCCATTCAAAGATAAATAGTGAATCATAAATAGTAAACCCATTAAATGTGATAAGAATTATTAGACAGTAAATCTGTTGCAAAAACTTTAGTGAAACACTAGCTTAAGATATTATGGGTTAGTATATGTACTTAGAAATTTTGGCAGTCGTTATCCCAGAATCATTCTTGTTTGCCATGTACACTATGCAGAAGTTTTATCATAGTGATACTCCTGTTTTTTCACTTATTTTATTTGAAGGAGATAAACCCCCATATTTTCCAGGCAGCATTTTTTCTCATGAGACTGAACTTTAACTGCTGAAAGCCTTTCTGCTTTTTGCTAATTTGTATTTGACTTACTCTTCCCAGATGGTTTCCTTGTCAGTACCTTCCTTTCAGGTTATTATTTTTGTTCACTGTCCTATACATGCTATATCTTTTTAGTGCTTACCTAAAGGATCATGAAAATTATGTGCAAATGTAGAGGAAAAGAAGCTGTCCTACTAGTCAGCAGTATTTTTGGGTGGAAAAAGACTTACGGTGTATAGGGTTTTGCTGGTGAAATGAAGGGTCATTTTATCGGGATAACCATGATGTGGGAAGAGCAGCAGCAGCAGAGATCCAGGACTCCTGGGGAGATCCCCACACCGTGTGTGAGCTCTGAGGGGGTGATTGCAGCCCAAGAAGGTGGTGCTGGCTCAGCTGAGGTGCTTCGGGGCTTGCTGGAGGCTCCTGCAGCCGGAGATGTGGCCACCCTGCTCCTCCCTGTTACGGTGCTGCCCGTGGCCCTGCTAAGGAGGGTTGGTGGTGGGCTCCAGCCAGCCGTTTGTCCTGCTGTCCTGGGTGTGCACTGGGGGACAAGGGGGTGATGCCCCATGGCTTGGTGGCCACCTCCAGCTGAGTTCAGCCCTTTGCCAGAAGGTGTCCCACTGCATGCATCCAAGTCTCTAGACACCCAAAAACTCAACTGCTGCTGTACCTGCTGCTGGTGACAGCAGGCCCTGGGGGGCTTCCAGGGAGACAAGATCTCTGCTCAGCACTGATGTTGGACACCTGCATCCATGAGCAGACACACAACTGGCAAGCTTCCTCCCCATGCCTCCACCACTTCTCTCTGGTGGCCTTCCAGACCTGCCTTTGGGAACACAAAGCACTGCAGAAGCAGAGGCCCAAACACATTTTTGATGGTTGTTTTTTCAATTTATTCTCCCTTTGCAGTGGAGTTAAACCAGGAACTAATTTTGCTTTTGCGCATATAATTTACACTGCATTCCTAATGACTTTCCTTTGTGCCAAGGAGCTTGATTTTGTTTGGTTATTTAATATTGCCTGATCTGTTGCACTGTGATAGATGATTAATCTTTACCAGTTGTGTTATTGAGTAGTTCCTACAAAGTAGGAATTAAAATGTCTGCACTTCCCATTCTGCCTGGGCACATGTTGCATTTCACTTCTAATTACACACGTTAGGATGAATTATGTGCTATTATTCAAAATAAATTGTTCTTTGATGTAAGATCAGCATATGAATGGACAGTTATAATTACACCAAGTTGAAACAGAAATTAGTGCTATTGTTCCTAGTCCAGAATAATTCTGTGTGTTTTATCATAGAATCAAATCAGCAATTTTCTATTGTTTCTCAGTTCAACGTGGCCATTGTGGAAGCATTTTTTTTCCTTTGTATGTTTAAGCTAAAAATGCAAGTGGTAGCTGAATGGCATTGACAGAGGCAGAGGAAAGCTGATCCCTTTTAGTTTGCTGTCTGGTTTCCATATCCCTTCAAAGGCAGCAGCCGCTGCACTGTTGCTTCAGTTCATCGTTCCCTTGGGAACATGCTGAGGTCCCCCAAAATACTGTGTGTCCTGGTATTTGTTTTAGGAAGGCACTGCACCCGTGCCTTAACTGCTCTGTGGAGTGACGTAAACCGAGTTGTGTACAATGTGGGGAAGGGGAAGAAAGGGAGGAGAACATACACTCTATTTTCAGGGGTTTAAAGATCCTGTGGATGTTGCTGAGGTTGTTTTGGCGATTTACAAAATGATCCCCTGCCATGCTGGGGATAGTGTCATCTGGAACAAATCAAGGGGTTGTTTTTAATGCAAACATATGATTTTATTGTTATTATTATTATTATTGTTTTTTTTTTTTTTTTAACGAGAGGACTAAACACATTCTCAGTGTCAGGCCTTAATTTCAAGGCATTTGGTTGTTTTGGTAGCTAGTACCCACAGTGTGCTGGATGGAATCTGTTATCAGCCACAGATAGGTGCAGCGCCAAGGCCATGCTGAGCCATGAGGTTCTTCAGGATTTGCAGTCCTGCTGTTGAGCTGCCCCTTTTACAAAAGCCTGTGTGCATACACGTGTTCCATTTTGGCTTTAATTAGTGGTGGTAAATATACTTAAAGAGTGAAATGTGTTTTGTCAGGAGAACTCTGGAAGTGCTTTCTCAGGAGAAAAATAATTAGAAAGGTTAATGCAATCCACTCTGTAAAAGACTTTAAACTGATTTGCTTGGAGATGTGAAGCAGATGCTTTTTTCACAAAACTATATTAAATTAGCCTGGGGCCAGGGGGGAGGGGTGCATTACTGTTTCTCAAGTGTAGCAAAAATGGCAAGTTAAATATAAATCAATTTTAAATATTGAACATAAAATCTGCTTCCAAATGTGTATGATGCCCCATACAAATCACAGTCATTTTATTGTGTGCTTTGTTTCACACAGACCTTGGGAGAGTGAAAATCGGAATTGCAACTTGTCTGTACTAAAACTGTAGATTTCCTTGGATAGGCTGTGCAGGAATGTAATTTCAACAGGATGGCAGAACTGAAAAGCCTGAAAGCTGCAAGTCAGCTCCTGGCAACAAACACAGACCCACTTTGGAAACAATTTCCCATAAACAGACTGAGTTGACAGGTGTCCCTGGCCAAGAAGGGCTTCCTCCTTTTTTTCAGAGAGGCTTTCAGGATAAGGCTGTAAGTGCACACAGAATTGCGAAGGGCCTCATCTTGCCCTTCTGGGGCTTCTGAACTACCTGTGCCGGTCCACAAGAAGCCGAGGTGTGCAGGGAGTCTGGCCCAGCAGTCATGGCTCCTGTTTGGCATGGCAAGGGCAGTACTCTGGCTTGCACCAAGTTTGCACAGTGATAGCAATGCTCACCTGATCCCAGCCACGTCCACGACTCTCACTCAATGCCTGCTAGTGCCTAAGTGGCTAAAATTTGGCTGCGGTTCCCTCTGGACATTATAACCCAGATATTTCAATCAGAGTAGACAGAGCTTAGTCCTTAGAGAAAAAGCTAACCAAGAAAACACTTTTCTATTAAATATTTCAAAACTGGATAAATCTGTGGTTGCGCTGCATATAAAACAGCCTTAATCTCCTGTCAGTGAGAAATATCAGTTGTGCAGATCTTATTTCCTCCCGTAATCCAGAGAGGAAAGAAATGTTAAAGCACAAATAAGCTTGTTCAGAGAGAGGTGTGAGACTCAAGTCTGTTGTAGGTGTTAATACAGGCTGAACTGCTGGAGCGAGAGATGCACAAAAATGATTCAAATGTGAAATTTTGAGTTTTGTGAACTTCCTCCCTTTGAGGCTAGTAGTTCCATCTGTCATTTCAGTTACAATGCGTTTGTTACCTCTGCAAATAATTTTTCACTGCTGAAAGCGTAGCCATCCCTCGGATGGCATTAAAGCAGAAATTTGCATTGAACAAAGGTAACTTAGGGGCTAAAATAAGAGAGACTGTTTCTCAAGAAAGCACTTGAGAGGAATTAATGCTGCTCAATGTGTTTCTCGATCGTTACTTGAGCCAAGATCCCATATGTTTTCTAAGGCTGATGGGATAACAGTGTAAGTGTTCTGCATTTTACTCCCTTATTCTATACTCTCAGATTTATTACTTACCTTTGTCCGGTTAAACCCGAAGATGAATGATATAAGAAAAGCTACTTGGCATACATACAGAAACTTAGTTGAGTCTGAGGCACAGTGAGAACAACTGCAGAGGCAGATTTCTTAGCGGATGGTGAATTTTTCATGTTATCACTTCACTTCTTCCCAGATCATCTGTCCAGGTGACCTTGATGAGTAATGTTCTTTAAGCACAATAAAAGCATTCCCTGCAGGTGTGCTGGTGCAGGTCTTAGCCCCAAGTGCTCCTCTTACAACTGTGAAGCTCTAGTAAGCTAACTACCCAGTAGCTTTCCATTGTTTTCTTTCTCTGTGTGTGTGTGTGTGTGTGTGTTTTTTTTTTTTTCTTTTCTTTTCTTCCTAGCATTCCTGGCATCTGAAATGTGATTTTTCTTTTTGTCTCTATTCAGCTGAAGAGCTTATGTTTGTCCTGAGTAGCAATGCTCTTCTCACTAATGCTCTGTTTGGTGACCTCTGCAATGTTTGAGACCAAGCAAACTTACTGCAGCTTAGAAAAGTGGAAGAGGAATACCTGTTCCCTGCACCCTTATCCCCCTCTTTCCCTACTCCCCCAAGATCTTCCCCTTGGGAGATGGGAATCTTCTTCTATAAACTGGGCATGGGGTATCCAGCCATGGTCTGCCTGGCACAGAGGCTTTCTGCCCAAGTCCTGCTGGTAGTAGTAATTTCTTTCATTTGACTGGCATTTTACTCACCTGAAAATCAAAGGTTATATAAAATTTAACTAAAACATTCCCAAAGTCTGCATAGCTAAAATGAAAGTTGGCCTGGGGCTTTCATTTATTTCCTTATTCCTCGAGAAGTCCTGGGGAAGGGACTGTTGCCCTAAAGACTTACCGTCTGTCTGAAACTCATCAAAATGTTTCAGAGGCTGGTTTCTTGCCTTCTGGGACACTGGGCCCCTGGCTTGCTACCAGAAGCCTAAGCCTACATTGCCAAATGTGCTGAAGTCCAGCTCAGCCTGTTCATATGCAATTTGTCACAAAAATACATAAAAGTTGGAGCCAGCAACTGGCTCAAACTGGCCTACTGAATTTGAAGTCATCTCGTGAAGGTGTTTTCCAGGTACTTGGCATGAGATTTATTTATTTATTTATTATTAAATAGGCAAAATAAAGAGAGAGAAAAAAAAATGATAGGCTTCATACCAGTGAAGAGCTCTAGCTGTGGCACGTTCATAGGCTGTGTGTGGCCATGAGCTACTGCTTACCTGGGGGAGAAAGGCAGGGCTGCCATAGCAGTGACTTCTGCTGGGTCTTTGGGCTTCCACACCACCGTCAAGTTGTCTTAATTTGAGCTAAAATGTGATGTCCTGCAAAGATGTCCTTTGGCTTCAGTTAACTTACCCACAATGTGTGAACCTGCAGTTGCCGTCATCCTGGTCCTGGAACGTTCCTCATCATCCTGCTCTTACTTCTTGATCTGTCCTAACACTACCACCACCCTCCCCTTTCTACCCTGTAGGTTTACCTGGCCAATGTGGCTCTTACAAAACAGTTACGAGGCACTAAAACCATGCTTTTGAAAAGCCTGGTTTCTGGTATGAGGGAGGCAGGTTTTAGTTAAATTATTTTGACTTCCTCAGCAGTAATGTTGCAAATTAAATAAAATGCTAGGGTCAAAAGTGATTTTATTTTGGCTTAATTCTCTTCTCTCCTCATTTGTAACTGTTTGTTTTGTAGGAAACAGGAAAATGTTCCAATAACAATATCAGCTCTGGCCCCACCAATTTTTTATTGTTCCCCACAACCTCTCAGATACTCAATGCTATCTGTAAGGACTATCAAGCTGTCACAGAGGATTTCTACCTATGAAATGTGCTGTATAACAGGAAGAAGTAAGAGTATTCAGGTAAAAGTGTACTTATCCCATTAGGCTGAATGCATTTTTTACTTTTTCTATTTTTTTAATGATAGTTTTCACAATTGGAATAGGGGTAGTTGCACATGAAACTGCAGACGATACTTCTTAACTTCCAGTTATTAAACAAAGAATTTATTATTCTAATTCCTCTTGTTTTACTTTGCCTTTTAATCAGAATCGGAGGCCCTGTGAAGTTCTAAGACGATACTCTTCCTTTGTTGTATGATAGGCTGAAAGTTTTTATTTCCTAAATATGTTTCAGGTTAAATACATACCCTAAATGCCTTCAGTAGTTTGATGATGTTATATCAAGCCTACTAATTTAGATGTCAATAGGCTCTTGGGTTCAGATCATATTCACTGAAATTGCTTTATGTGGCCATACAACCTCTTGCTAAATTCCTGGAAAAGTGATGAATATGTTGGCAGCTAGGAAAGGACACAAATCCACCCTCCTGAAGAAATGGGAACTAGCTCAAGGAAGGGTGGGGTTAGTGGTACTCTGTTAGCCAAAAGATATCCTAAGAAAACTGTTACCTCTGGAAATGTATTACACTAATGCACATGCATTCTGATAACTGCTCCTGGCAAATTGCTCCTGACCGTGTTAGGTTATACCTTCGTGAGAAAGACTCTTTAGAAACAAGACCTGGGCTGCCTGCGTCCCTCCTGACAGCTCTTTGGAAGCATTTAGTCTTGTTTTGTTCTGTTACCTTGGGCCTAAATATTTGCAGCACCAATAGTGAAAGAGAGATCGACTTGTCCTGTCATGCTGCATAGTGGCGGGACATGCTGCAATGAGTTCTCTGCGCTTGTAGGTCACACAGGCAGAAAAGGCTTAACCAGGGCTCTCCCACACTTGGGGTGTGTTAACCATGAATTCACTGGAGATTTCTGCACATTTCTGGTCCATTTTGTTTTATTATTTTATTTTATTAGTTTTATTTTACTGCTTTGATTCCTTTTGTTTTTGGTAATACAAAATAAAATAAAATAAAATAAAATAAATTGCTCAGTTGAAAATCTAACACTTTATTTACCCCCACGTGAAAATGTTTTCCTTGTATATCTTGACTGAAACCTTTTCTGAAATGGCTTTTTTTTTTTTTTTTTTTTTTTTTTTTTTTTTTTTTAACCTGATGTTACTGAGATTTGAGATTTGGGTTTTAAGAGAAATCACTGGGCTGTCCTTTCCAGGGTAAATGGGTTAATATTATGTTCTGCAGCATCAATGTGGACTACACGCCCAGCAAGGAGGGAAAATGAGACAAGGCTGAGGCGAGTGGGGCCAAGGAGCCCTCCACCAGGCAGGGTGAGTCGGTGTCAGCCCAGTGGCTGGCTGCCAGCAGGGCCAGTGGCCTGGCTTGTGGCACTCAAGGGGACTGGCAGGAGCAGGCCATGCTCCCCCGCTGCCACTGGACCTCCTAGCACAGGGATGTGGGTGCAGGGGGTGCCTTGATTTTCCACCATGTGGCTGCAGAAGAGCCCAGTGGAGACCCTCAGAAAATGAACTGTGAAAGAAAAAACACTGAACACCAGGGTAATCCCATGTAAAGTGAAGCTGAGAATGGGTGCACCTTTCCTGTCTAGAGTTCAGCTGGCCAGCTGTAAATGAAATAGCTGCAATGGCCCTGTAGTCCTATGAGTAATCAGAGATTGCTCATCAGGGGCAGGAACTCTGTGGATCACAGTATGACACCCCAGCTCTAGAAAATAACTGTGACATGAAACCCTGCAAGGCACTTTCCCCCTCAGTGCTGGTGTATAAATAATGGCTGCTCCCCTGTGCTCAGGCAGTTGTGGAGCAAGGAGAGTGCCTTCCTGAGCTGTGGTGCACCAAACACAGGCCCTGCACCAAACAGAGTTCCCCGTTTCTCCACATAAATTATCCCAGTGAGCCCTGGCAGCAGCTAATGAGGTCCCTCCTTGACAAGGTGAGCTTTTGTTTTGGACACCTCCACTTTGCTCAAGCCTTGTTTTAAACACAGAGTTATTCAGCTATCTCCTTCCCTAAATCCTATTGACTCTTGTGGGTGCTCTGACTATGGACCACCACATGGCCTGCTAGTGGCTGTACCTTCTTGGGGGTCTGATGTAGCAACTTGCCACCACACAAGTCCTCAGTTAGTCCAAAGGAAGAGCTTGCTTTGTCCAGCAGTCCAGAACCAAGACTTTGAGGTACCAGGTGATATTCAAACAGCTTACAGCTGTTGGGCTGCACATAATATATGGTGATGCAACTCTTCCAAGATAAATGAAATAATAGCCTATGATATGCATCTTTGTGGCTTGTTTAGTGGTTGTGTTCCTGACTCAGTGGGCAATTTAAGAGGATACTTCCTGAAATGAATTACTTTTGGGGCAATTAACATCATCCATGATCATGAAATAAAGCAAGCAACAAGTCTTCTGGTTTTTCTCATCTCCATAGGGAGGAAGCACAGGTCTGGGACCTGAGTCAAATAATTTTAAGCAAGAAGAGACTTGAAATGTGTAAGATGACTCCTCTTGCCCTTTGAAGGTGAGAGGAAAGGAAAAGCTCTTTCCACATACCAACATACAAGGTTATGACCCACTTTTATGCTTTACCATGTAAATGGAGCATAATGGCCTGATATAAAATGCACCCATGCAAATATTAAGATAACCCCTTCCTGGAGTGCTGTCTTCTGAATAGCTATCACTGTGTTTCATGGGACCTGGCTCATTCTGTCATTACACAAAAGCCCTGACCTGCAGGTGTGGCACCACAAACCAGACAGCATTGAGACTAGCTGGAGACTTGTGACAGGACTCAGAGACTTCACTGAAATGCACTGAAATATAATTTGACTGCATAAAACAGCAAGAAAAGGATAGCTAGGAGAACCAGTTACTGTCACTGTGGTCTTGATTTCTCTTGAAGTCTGCAGCAAGAGTCTTCCTCTGATGAGTAAGGTGCCCTTCAGGTGGTGCAGGTCCAAGCCGTAGCTAAGGCTGGTGACATGCCAGGCTGAACTGTGCTGGGGTGTATGTGGGCAAATCCCCAGCCTGCCCTGGCTGTGCCTGCCCTAGCCCAATGCCACACTGGCACCCAAGCATGCTGTCTGCAGAGCTGCACTGGCTGGAAAGAACCATGGCAAAGACTGTGGAAAACAGGGAGGAGGTGTCAAATAAACACCAGAATTGATGCAAGAGAAGGCAGAAGGAAAGTATGGTCATGAGGGAGGAAGCAGCAACCACTTAGGTTGGTTTGAACTATTGCAAAACTTAAATCTGAGCCAGAGTGGCACCCAGATCAAAACACTGGATTTCCCTGTCCTGTATGGTGCTATTGTGTCTACTTGCCTTTACATTGCCGTCTACAGTAAATTGCCTTTGAAGCAAGCATAGGGCTTTTAAGTGCTCCATAAAACTGCTGAATCATGTGTTGAATAACCTCAGTCAGGAAGCATTGCAAATGCTTGCTCTTTGCAACTAGTTGAAAACTAGTCAGCAACCAGATCAGACTGAAGAAGTTTTCCTTTACAAAGAGTCAATGGTTTTTAATACCTTCAGGCAATCTTTCTTCGGTTTCATCCATTTGTATTTTTTCTTTCAGTTCAATTCAAAGTCAATTAAATCTCACCTTGAATCACAGAACACCTGCTTGCTTGATGTTGATCTTTTTTTCTTTGAGCTTTTGTGAAGAAACAAAGGTAATGGCAAATTGGGGATTTTATTCCCCTACATTTTTTTTTTTTTTTCAGCTTAATTTCAATGAAAGAAGCATTTTTCAAATTTGAATGACAGAATCCATTGTGATATCACCTAGGAAATTCTTATCAGGCAGCATGTTGGGCACTCTCAGTTTCTTTCCATATTCGTTGTCAGAACAGAGCTTCATATATCTTGCCAGAGATCAAGCTGGTTGTATTGCTCTATGAATTCCCAGCTCCCCTTTTACCCTTTATGTAGCTAATTGTTATGTTTACCATTCTGCAGTCCTATTGAACCTCACCACTTGTGCTAGAGATAATTGTTTATCTTCAGAGATCATTTCAGTTTGAGTATTCCAGGAATATGTTTTACTAGACCTGACAACGATAACATGTATTTTATTAGATCAGTGATTATGGTCTGTTCTGGTCCATGCTTCTATCTCCTTATTTATCTTAGCAAGATATCGCATGCAGCTCTGTGGTCCTCTTAGAGTACTCCCTGATCTACTTAAAAAGTTGAAAATGAATGTAAGCATTTGACTTGGCCAACTTTAGTACTGCACTGAGACTGAAAAGAAAGCAGTTAGACTATAGTTAACTTAATACAGGTCAAACTTTTTAGGTGGACAGAGAACTGGACATTCTGCTGTAACAGCAGAATGAACTGCTGTTCAGCTCTTGCTGTAACACCTATTTTTATTTTTATTTTTATTTTTTCACATGCCTCTTTTTATATGAGAAGTAGAAAAGAAAAGAATATCAAGCACGGGTGATATAAAAGTATCAGGATTATTTTTTTAGGGGAAAAAAACAAAAAACAAAAACAAAACAAAAAAAAACAACACAACAACCAACCAACCAACCAAAAAACACTGAACATTGCTTTTGAAAGGAAACTTACTTTCCTAAGAAGAAATCTGAGCTGATGTAAACTTCTGCAAAGCATTTTCTGCAGTGCTAGAAAACTATGGAGCTGAAATACAAAATGTTATGTACTATCTGCAAATCAGGTTGTTTTAATTAAGCCACCTTCTGGCCATGGCAGAAGTGTAATTTTCTCAAATGTTTAGAGCATATTTCCAGTATTGCTGTTAAAGGAGTGTCCTGGTTTCAGTTAGGACAGAGTTATTTTTCCTCCCAGTAGCTGGTAGGGTGCTATGTTTTGGATTAGGATGAGAAGAGTGTTGATAACATGCTGATGTTTGAACTGTTGCAGAGCAGTGCTTACACCAAGCCAAGGACTTTTCAGCTTCTTGCTCTGTCCTGCCAGTGGGACAGGCTGGGGGTGCAGCAAGAGCTGGGAGGGGACAGGCCCAGGACAGCTGACCCAAACTGGCCAAAGGGGTATTCCATGCCATCTGACGGCATGCTGAACAATATATAGGGGTGGGGGGGCAGCTGCTCAGGGATAGGCTGGGCATCGGTCAGCGGGTGGTGAGCAATGGCATTGTGCATCACTTGTTTTGTATACATTATTATTAGTAGTACTATTATTATTATTGTTGTTATTATTTTCCTGTCTTAATAAACTGTCTTTATCTCAACTCACAGGCTTCACTTTCCCGTTTCTCTCCCCCATCCCAGAGAGGGAGGGGGGAGGGTGAGCGAACGGCTGGGTGATGTTTAGCTGCCAGCCGGGTTAAACCACAGCAAGGAGCTAGACTAGGACAAATCCTATGCTCAGAGCATGAACTGGGAGCAGTTTTTGCTCAGGATCTCCAGACGGTTCTCAAAAACAGTTGGATCCTGTCTTCCCTGGCATACAGGTGCTGCCTGGCTTTGTGCTCCCAGGGAACGGCACATGGCAGCAGCACAGATGGGCTCTTGCCTTGCGGGGAGTGCAGTTCAACACTGATGCTTCGGTGAGAGCCCCCAGCTGGTTTTCCTAGATGAATAATAACTTCTTAAACATTTCACAACATTAAAACAATCCATATTCCTATATTTGTGATTCTGGCAAAAATATGTTGTGGGAGGCTATGCTTTCATGTATGATATGTATTATCTTTCTCAGAAGAGTATTCTAAAACACAAAGGGTTTGCTTTTGACAAGGACTTCCTTGCCCAAACGAGGCTAGAAAAAAGAGCTGTTCTAGTTCACCTGAACTGTTTACCCTTCCAACTCTCACTTCCATTTTTCTTTGCAAGGTCCAGAGTGAGAAACAGGGTCTTCTTGTTTTCTGTGTTTGTATTTTTTCAGGTGCTGGGTGAGTTTGCAGAAATGCTGGTTAGGTAAGTCACTGCTGCTCTTGTCTGTGCAGGGAAGATTTAGAAGTGATAACAGAAATATGCTTCTGTTCTCACTTTTCTACAGTTAAATTTATGGTGGTAAATGCATTGCAGACATGTTCTAATGGCAACAGTCAAAACGTAGAAAAAGGCTGTATATAAACCTGGCAATGAATTGCCTCTTTCCAGGATTGTGGAGATGGCTTGCCAAAGTATGTTCTCTTAAGCATTTATCTATGCATCTGGCCTTCTCTTGGCATGGGATAGGCCTGTGCAGTGCGAAACAAAGCTACCACTTCAGCATAATGCTGAAACGTAATGAATTAAAGCCTCTAGCCAAATGAAACTTGTAAATGGTATGTCACTTTCAAATGAGAGAACGGTTCAGGCAGGTTCAGAGTTCTGCCCGAATTGCTTAGCCAGCCGCAATTACCCTGTGTGTTTTTTAATATTGCTGAGCAAAATGAGGCACACTAATTTTTAAAATTGCAGCCTGCTGCCGACATGCAGCTGGCATCCAAGCATTTCAACCACATGAATCGTCAGTGAGTAGTAAGCCAAGGTCAAACACTGCTATTGCCAATGGAGGTTGGGTTACTTGTAAAGTACTGTGAATTCTTGTGGACATGGACATTAGACTATCATTAAGACTGTAATTGAATTACAGTTTAACTTTTCCTCTCTGTTCCCATGCAGAGCATATGCTGGAAACATGAGAGGACAGTCTAAAAAAATGTGATGTTACTCTTGCTCCTTCCCAGCTTTCGTTATTTGACTTTTTTTCCTTCAGTCCTGAGGACAATCTTTTTATAACCAATGTGCAGAAATTTGTATAGACACACACGTGTGTATATATGTGAGAGACACTGGAATTCAGTGCACCTGAATAGATTTCACACCTTGTAAAAACAGCCCAGCTCTCCTGGCAAAAGGGTGCCCCTGAGCTAGCATATTGCATGAGGTAGCTCCTGCAGAGTGTGTGGGAGTTGTTAAATACCTGTAAGCTACAGTTGCCTGTCAGAAGTAATAAATCTCAACAACAACAACAAAGTAGTTGGTAGTTGTGCCTTGAAGGTGGAGTAAAGCCAGGCAACGCCTGAACCTGCTGTGCTTGCAGCAGTCAGAGCACTCACAAAGGCAGGTGGTGCTGCTTGCAGCATCAGTGCTCTTATGTAACATGTTTCTTTAACAGCAGTTGAAAATGATTCCTCTGCCTGAATGAGGGGAAGAAAGCACTTCATTTGAAGTAAGTATTCTCAATTTGTTTCAAAATATACAAAGTTTCTAAAAAATAAAGTGTACTGTGTTTCTGCCCACCTTTGAAAGGTGGCACAGCACTGCTAAGTTTCACCCTCCTGCAAATACCATCAAGTATTCAGTGGCCAAAGTTGGATCATGTACATGACAGAAATCACCAACTCCTTCAAACTCTCAGAAAGTGGTAGGTTCAGTGATAGTTTTATCTATATACTTTCTGGTCTCTGGAAAGGATTTTTTCATGTTTTTGATCAGGTGGCTGAGATGCAGTTGTGTCATTTTTCTTAATCTTAGTCTGGGCTTGAATCTGGGCTGCAGGACTGTTTGCACCAAGCTGGCTTATATAGCTGAGCACAGGCTTGTTGAGCTGTGGCATGAACTGATGATCTGTACATTCTGAAAGCCTATTATTAATTAATTATTTTTTTATAGTAAGCGCAAACTATTTATTTTAAAAATACTATCACAGTACATTTCTATTTCAGCTAATGCATGCTTATCCTGTAACCTTAAGATACACAGACCTTCCCTTTCTTATCTATTTCAATAAGGATGGGAAGGTGACGCATGGACTCACAGCCACCCATGTTTTATACTGAGGAGGGCTCCCCAGTGCACGTTGCTGCTACAGGACCTCAGTAAACAACAGCCCCATACCTTCCAAAGTGATATATCTACTGAAATCAGGGAGGGCTGTTTAAAAAAAAAATTAAAAAAATCAATCCAAACCCAGCAGGTTTTCAGGTTAGTATACAGTGAAAAGCTGTGAAGTTTTTAATGAAATGTCTCCAGGTCCGCAGGGGTAAGTAACTATTGCCAGGAGTGGAGATTGTTTTGTTTCTAAACTGTTATGCTGCTCTGGAACAATGAATTGTTACAGATATTTCCATTGCCTTAAGTAACAGCTTTGGCAGTATCTTTGACTTTTAAAAAACTTACTATATTTTTGTCAAATACAGCCCTGTATCTTCATGACACATGTTTGGGCTCCCAGTGGATGCTGAGGAAACTCCATCTGGTGCCAAAATAATCCTTTTAATAAGGCTTTCCAGAGTATTACAAAAGCAACTGCAACAACAACAAACTATCACTTCAGTACTCTGCAGAGGAAGTGGTGTGGATTATCACCAGAGAGTAACCTGAGGTGAATATTTTAGGGTAGAATGGAGGAAAGTTCCTGTGGTGTCTGAGATGGAAAAGGTGAGGTTAATTCAGCCACTGCTCTTCTAGACAATGCCAAAGCAGGGCACAAGGTTCATAACAGGTTTTACTGATGCCAAAAGTCCTTCATTGATCTGACAGGTGAGCAATAATAAATAGATTACCTTTGACTGTGGGAATCCAGCAAGGTCTTCCAGAACAGGTAAAACCTGTTGTTCTTTTCCTGCAGCACATTCTGAACCACAACATTTATACAGATAATGAGATTTGAGCACAATGTTCTGGTTGTACTTTTCTGTGTGTGAGGCTTAGATACGCAATGCTGCAGTGTAGTTCTGTCCACATGTAGCATTGTAGGATTTTTTTCTTAAAGGGCCTACCTGTTTGAGGAATAAAACTCAGTTTCATACATGATTTGTGATGGCACCTAGGCTTCTTAGGACCTCAAATGTCTTGAAAGAAAGACTCCAGACTCCAGTCTTCCTGAGTGGCAAGGTCTTTGGTGATTCCTAAAACTCTTATCTCCCCTCACTCAGTTGCCTTGTACTTAGACTCTGTGCTTGGGCTCTTCAGGCTTGCATGCTTCTCTGTTTTGTACTGACAGTAAGTAACTCCTCTGTTAGTAATTAGTGCTAACTATTTCAGATATTTCCATAGAACTATAACTGAGGTAGATCAGTATCAATACTGAGATTGAACTTTTAGCAGATACTCATTTAGTTTCACATCATCTAAGAATGAAAGCTGGGAGTTATCTTGTGAACATACAACCTCCAACATCAGTGCTGTTAGAGTAGTGGATTACAGTGGTATTCTGCTTTGGAGACATAACAAACAAATTATTTCAGTATGAAATTCTTTCTTACAGTTTCTTAAAATGTGTCTGTTCCCTCCTGAGCTGTGTTATCTTTTTCTTACTTTCACTTAGTTCATCATTTACTAAGTGTCAGATGCAGTACAAACTTTGCCCGTCTATTAAATGCCCCCCACAAGCCCAGTTCTTTTCCCATTGTCCTTACCTGTGTAGGAAACTGGTCCTAAATATGTTTAAGAATGTAGGCTCCAGCTCCATGGGCACCTCTTTAACCCATCAGTTGTTTATATTAGGTTCCCAGGTGAACTAGCATTTCTAACAGATCTTGGAAGAAAAAGGAGAATAAAACTGATCTCTAAGTTAACACTACAATTATAAAAGAAGCTCCAAAATTTCAAATGAACCAAACTTCTATAGTCCATTTTTAGCTTTTTGCCTTTTCCTCTGATTATAATTTTATTTTTTCTTTAAGAAACAACAAACAAATAAGAAACAGAATAATGGTCTAGAAACAAAAATTAATCTATATATCCAAGTCCTAGTGCTTTACATAATGATAACCTCTAATATCTTTACCTGTTGAACGTGGTGATTTGTCTCCACAGGAACTGTACTGAGAAAAATTAGTGCCACGTCTTACAAATATTTACACTGTAGGCTTAGGATCATAGTCTGTCTGGAAGCCATCTATTGACTATATAGCTGGTGAAGACAGCTAATGAACAAGATTAGGTTTCCTCCTTGTCTGAGACCTTTTTCACAATTGACTGCATTGCTCATTCATCACCTAGGCGAGACTCTAAGTTCTTTAAGAGATCGAACTGCTTCCTGGTATGGGGCTCACATATAAGCTCTTGATTAGTGAGTTGATTAAAGGAATTTCCAAAGCTGGCCTAGTCTGACTGTTGGTGGCTATTACAGCTGTAATGTGAGAGTTTTACTGAAAGGAGAAGACAAAAAGATAAAAGTATGGCAAAGGAAGCTGCCAGTGTTGTGAAAAATCAAGGCTTGAGCACAAGTACAGTAGTCTCTGAAAATAGATTTCTTGCCACAATTTTAAGACTTCAGGAAAGTCTGTAAATTATTATTATTATTATTATTATTTTTCTCCTCAGCATGTACTTTTCCTTTCAAGTAAGAGTTATATGATATCTAATGGAAGCCGAGCTGTTGGTTTGATTAGAACAACATGAAACTAAGTTAACATTAACGTCAACTGGAACAAAAGTTTCTCCGGTTAGTTCTTCCACCTAGGCAAGGCCACATGGAGCTTGACTCCCCAGCTAGTGGATGGGACTGCCTTCAACTGGAAAAGATTTCCTAGTTTTAAGCTACAGTTAGCACAAGGAATTTTTCTTTCTGTACTCATGAACCTAAAGTGGTTTGTCAAGTTTTCACTTTAAGCTTTGAGGCTTTTAAAATCTTATAGAGATTATATGGTACTAGTGGAGAGCAAACAGTAAGCACCATTGAAACATCACCTCCTGTCAGCAATTGCCATACACAGAATAGAAACAACTGAGTTGTCCATAGGACAAATTCAGATAAATGAATCTATGTCACACTGGAGCAGAAAGACTCCAACCATAAAGTTATAGAAATGCTGGTTGGAAGGAACTTCTGGTGGTCACTTAGTTTATCCTCCTCCTGAATTTGCCCTGTGGATAACTCACTTGTTTCTGTTCCCAGTGTGGTGCACGTGTTGACATCTCCCCTCAGCGTGTGTGTGGCTGTCTTGCACTGCTGCTACCTTAACCTACTCACCAGGGGAGAGCTTGTAGACCTGTGAGCAAACAATGTGTTAATACAGTTGCTGTTGAAACGAAGACAGACTTGAACAGCTGTATCTCACTTTGTTTTGGCAAGACAATCCTCCAGCCACACATGAAACATCCTTTGTTTTGGGAGCTTCTCTATCCTCCACCCTGCCCTGACTTTGTGTGTCTGAGGACGGGTTTTGGCTTGTATGGGGATAAGCAATGTTACCCTGACTTCACTGCAAAATTTACAGGAGGTGGAACTGACATTCACAAGGGAGCAGAAATGGGACTGCTGGATTATTTCTGGTCTCACTTTTGTCAGGTGTCAACTTCAGAGACTGTCTTATAAGCCACAGCAAAAATGATTTGTACTGGACAGCATGTGTGCAGTATACAGCTAGCCTGTACAAAGATGTACCCCCAAAACATTAAATGCTTTCCCTTGGAGGTCTGTGGGGGAAGAATAATATTTTGTTTACTTTAGGAGTAAAGACATTGTTATGGGACAAGAAAAGAGAAAAAATATCAGGACGATCTTCGTAGAAACCCCTTTTCTTCTCCTTCTCACCTTCTTCCTCTTACCCCAAAAAAAGGCTACTGTTAAATGTCACGAATGCAAAAATTAAATTGCTTCCTCCTCCCCCCCAGTAATGTGATAGATGCCTTTGTTTAATGGACAGCAGTGGAAAGGGGCAGCTGTGGGTTATTTGCTGTCACTCCTGTGAAGATGGAAGGTCACGCTGGGGCTTTGCTTGCAGCCAGAGCTGGAAACCGCCTGTGGCTGAAGGAAAGGAGTAATCTTTCCAGTGATGGCCTCAGCAGTTGGGCGAACGCCCACTTGCCCAAACTGTGAGTAATGAGTGTTTAACACAAATTTTGTTGAGAGGTTTCTCTGGCTTGCAATGTTATACTGATCTTTAATTTTTTGGAGCTGCACATCTGTGGAGAAAAAAATCCTAACCAAGGCCATAAAACCAGGCTGCATGAGTGGAAATGGAGATGGAGCAACACGTGTCTGCTGCAAGGTGGGTGGTGTAAGCACTCGAGAGATCAGGAGCCATTATCCAGGGCTGCACTGTGTTTGCCTTTGCTTTGTCTCCTGGCTGGGAATCAACCAGCTGCTATTTGCTGACTTTAATGGAGCACCTTTTCCAAGTGTTTTGCCAAGCACTGGTAACACAATTGTTTTATCAGTGCTAAGTGCATTTTCCCCAAGGAATGAGTGCCCACAGGAACAGCTGAAAGCAGCTTCTGTGCTGCTCAGCCCCTTCCAGGCTGCATTGCTGTGTCCACCTCAAGCTTTGTTCAAGGAACCATTGCCAAAGCATCCATCCCATGGGCCACATGTCTGCTTCATGAACCCCCCCACAGGTCTCGCTGCTGCCTGGCATCCTGCCCAGCACCGTTAGAGCAGATGCTGGTGGAGAGTCAGCATGACACATGGTGTCTCGCTAGTTGAGATTAACACTTCTGCTGCAGCAGTGGGGAAAAATACCAGGCACCTACTTGTGCCCGTGTGCAGGCAGGTAGAGCCTTGCACGGAGTAAGGATGGGGTGGCAGCCATGAGCTGGACTGCTCTCTGGCCCTGGGGGGAAGGTGAGTGTAAGGGGGGACAGAGGGGGCAGCATGAGCCTGATGTTTTCTGGTTGAAGTCCCATGGGGGAACTGGCCTGTGGACCACCTGGGTTTTTCTTTGCTCTTCAGGTCAGAACAGGAGGATGTGAAATGGAGTTTTCCATTGAAAAATGCCCAGAATGGCAACAGTGGGGACCAGCTTTAAAATCTGTATATAAACACCTTCTTAGATCAGGCTACCACATGCTCTTATGCTTTTTTCTTTTCTTATACCATTTTAACAAATTCACACCTGTACCCACTGCAGTAAATGTAAAGAACTTGAGGTTGTCAGCAAACCACAGGTCCTTGTCTTTCAGGTGTACTAAATACCTCTTCTTTTATAGACCGAGCATATTGTAAATTACTGAATTAACTGTGTCATCTTTACTGTCCATAATTACCCCCACAATAACTTAATTGCAGCCCTAAGCTCGGGTAATGGTGAATCTACCTGTATTTCCATGTAACAGCAGTAAATATCTGATCTAATGAGGAAAAACCTTGATGGAGCAGTAGCACACACTTCTTACTCAGCAGGCACAGCCCTGGCCAGGCTGCCAGCATGCAGACATGGCTGCACACAAGTGCCAGAAAATGCTGGTTTCCTGATGTGTAGGACCTCACAAACCTGCAAAACAAAACTCTTTGAACAACATCCAGCCCTCAAACCTTGGCAATACCAAACCCAGCTTTTTATTTACTCCACGCAGGAGCTGGAGAGAGCTGCATGCAGCCTGACAGGGTTTGCAGCGAGGGTCTCCTGAGAGATGCCCTCCGTGCTGGAGGTGCAGGAATCACCTCTGACCTTGATGGCCTTGCCTCCTGCTGCGTGAACTTCAGAGCTTCCGAAGTTTCTCCTTTTCCACATCCACTGCTTAGCCTTCGTCACTTTCACAGGTTACTGATCTCATAGTTTTTTGCCGGGGTAGCACTTGTTGCCCAGCCGTGTCTGGTAACACGTCTCACTGGAGTCTTGGCACCCCTCCCCTCTCACCAGAGAGGAGCCAGCTCCCTTCCCTCATCCTCATGCTCTGGCTTTCCTGCCTCTTCCTTGATGAACCAACTGCTCTGGCACCTGCACCTCTTGCAAACACCTCTGCTTCAGCCTTTTACATGAGGAGACACGTTTTCTTCCATCTCTTTGTGTCATTTATGGCATTTGTGCCATAACAATAACACAATAACATCTACAGGAACACTCCTGCTCTTGAAGCATCAGTTATTGACTTCCAGATTTTAAGTATTTTCAGGCAGAGTGGTAATATAATTAAAAAAAAAAAAAAAAAAGCCTACAGCAATGCTGTTTGCAAATATTTCCAGCTTTGTAAATCTAAAACCTTGCAAATCTTTGTAGACTCTTCTTTTCATCAGCATATCTATTACCTGGCCTGACACTTCTCATCACAGACTCCCTTTGTTTTAAAAAGGAATTACAATCTTCTTCCATATGCTTTTAAAACAACAAATATTAATAAGATATTATTTGAAGGCTATATGCATCATATTAGCCTTTTTTTTTTTTTCTTTTTTCCTAACATCATGAAAGGAGAAACATCTTCAGGATTCTTAATTTTTTTTAAAAAATACTAAAATTCCTAAAATCCCAGCTTTCATTTCAGGCTGGAAGCAGGACCCAGACAACACACCTAATCCGACGTGCTAGCGAAGAGAGTGAGCTGACAGCCCGCATGGCTGTCCTGTCTCTCCTCAAGGACAGAATTTGTCTTTGAAAGCCCCCATTATTCTCCGTGCAGCAGCCTGGATGTTACCAAGCCGTAAGTGCTATGCAAACACAAAGGTAACCACAGCACAAACACACTGTGCAACCCCTCCCCTCCATGCTGCCAAGCAACATTTTTATTACAAAGGAGAAGTTTTATGAGGAAAAAAACTATCTCCTCTTTATTTCCTTAATTTTTCTTGTCAGATTTTTTTCCACAGGCTTTGTTTTAATCTCAGTTACAGCTCATCTAAGGTTTTCCAGCCTTCAGAGGTCGTATGGGGTTTAAACTCTTGCTGAGTTTTCAGTTGGACCATGGCAAGTGTCCAGTGTGGGTTAAACTGAAGTCTGCTAATGTATCTTGAAGCACAGTGTGCTTTCCAGGCAGAATTCAGTGCTGATATTACATTATCGATTTATTTTGTTATTATTCCAAGCCAAACACAGCTATTCGAGCTGGGACCATTATCTTATGACCTTTATGGGCTTCATTAAATTTTTGAACTTTCCGAAAGATATTAACCGGCAGCTAAGCTCACCCTAAAAAAGCCCTTTTGTCTTCATCATTTTTTGTGTTCACCTAGGGGCTCAAGCTCTGCTATTTATATTGCTAGTGAACGTGTGGGCTGAAGGTACCACCTTGGCAGTCTGTTTGTTCCTTCTGCAGATTACTGTGGTCTCATTTCTGAGCAAAGCACCCCATCTTCAGAACGAAGGGATTCAAAGCTCTCTCTGTTATTTGGAGATCGCATCTCCAAATGGCATCTCCATAAACGCCTCTTGCAACTGAGAGCTGTCATGCAGGAAATGCTAGTTATGGCTTCAGTCTACCTGTAGCCAGCTCTCATCTCACTGCAGTCCTGCCACTGTCCCTCTCCTCTGTAAAGCACCAGATGTTTACTTGGTTCTTGTTTGAGGGATCACCAGCTCCTTAGGGACATCCTCTGTCCCTGATTCACGCTTACAGGTGACATCAGCCCCTTGGGTGTCTTGACTCATGCTAGGAACCTGGTCATTGGTTTCACTGGCTGCAGTCCTATTCCTTTGGACCCTCGTCTCCCAGCCCTGGCATCCCAAAATGAAGCTGAGCCAGATGACTGCTCTGGGCAGGGTGCTGCTAGCATCACTTCCTCCAACCTCATGCCTGTTGCTGAGTTAACCGTTTCTTTACAGCACCCTAAAATCCCCTGAGAGGAAAGCACTCCCACTGGGGCTGCCAGCAGTAGGGTAGGAAGTCTTGGTTCCTCCTTCTTGGGTTAGGTACTTCACAGGTAATACACAAAGGAAGACATTTTTGAGGGTCACACAATGCACTTAAATCTCACAAGAATCGAGAAAGACTTGAAATCTTATTGAAGTTGCAGGCGCTCCCAAATCTCTGGAGCCATTTGAGGCAGTACTGGTGTCCTCAGCAGTGCTGGTGTACAGATTGCAAACCGGAGGCACAGGTAAGACAGAGCCTTGCATAGTATCAAGAGAATTTGTGGTAAGCACAGAAAAGAAAGAACCTAATGACAGGTACTGTATATGCAGCTGGTGTTGATGTCCCCATTCGTTTGCACAGTCATGATACTGCCTGCCCTGCCTGCAAGGGCACATACATGTTCAGAAGGCACTGATACCTTTTGTGGATCTGCAATATTGGTCATGTACTGTAGATAATAAGGATGCCTGCTCCCTCTTTTTCATGTGTGTGGATATTTAAACTGGTCTGAGGAGACCACTAAAATAATAAAATACAAGTACAGGAATGTGAACTTAGGCTGAATATGTATATATACATACATGCATACATGCCCATATACACACACACACACATATATATTAAGCTGAAAAGTGGATGTAAGCGAACTCCTCTGGCTTCTTCTGATCCTGAGTGGACAATACCTCTACTATGTATAATTAATTTTTTTGGCTCTGAACTTATGAACAAAGATAGAATGGGTTTATTTCGTTATTATAAGCAAACCTATTAAAATATCCAAAGTATGACTGCAGAGAATGGTAAAACCTTGCTCTACTTACACTATCTATCTGCTATAAAACACATTTTATTTTTGGTATATTTGAAGAAGTCTCCCTGTTAGGTTTTCAGTGGGCACATGCTGTGGAGCATCTACAGGTGCAGACTCACGAGGTTATTATATCAACACCTGATTCTTCAAACCTTGTCCTCAGGGCCCTGTGATGTTGAGCTCAAACTTGCTTTTCCTCTAGTCTGATTTCTGCCACTATGTCCAGATGTTTGGCTTACATCAGGTGATGCTGTAAGGTCATGTTATTTGCTCATGAGCTGCATCTAAGCTGAAGTCAGGAACGAAAGCGGAGGTCTTAATCAGTAGTGATAAAAGCAAAAAAGAATGGAAGGACAGCTGCTGGAGCTGAAATAACTTAGGAAACGTGTCAACACTTTGCACAGCTTTTGGTGATTTGTGCCCTCTGTACTCATTAGTTTATCTCATGAACCCCTCACAAAGAGAGCTGCAAAGTGGTACCGTTGGGTGTTTTGGTCCTGAACCCTAAAAGGAGGAAAATTTAAGGCCAGCTGAAGCCCGATGGCCAAACATGGTAACAAGCAAACTGGCAGCCTGAGATACAAGTGCCCAGCTTTAATGAGTTGTCTTTAGAGAACTTACTGCCAGGCTAAGCAGTGGCCAGTGAAGGGCCTAGGATTCTTTTATCATGGTTTGTAACAGTGCCAGTTCATCTCACCTGTGGTTTCGTATGGGCCCACAACGGAGGGTTAACCTTTATTAATATATACAGTGTTCCTATGCAAAAAAAGAATCTCACAAACAAAAAAATTAACCTAAACCCTGTGCACACACACAGTACAATATTTTACATAGCTTTATTCTATTTGGTAAGGGAAGGAGAAGATAAGGCAATAATATTTAGGAGCAATGACATCAAAAAAAACAAAAACGTAGGAAGATGAAATGAGGGCAGCAATGTCTTGGCAATGAATTAATCTCTGTAGTCTTTGGTATCTAGTACTTTATTATTTTGTTTTATTTGGTTGTGGATAAGACACTATCTCAGCATAGGAGGACCTGGGGTCAGTTCCTGGTTCAGTCAAAGACTTTCTGGATGCCTATCAGTACGTTTAAAGTAAAGGTCTCAGATCTCCTCTGTAAGAGCAACTGGGAAGGTTTTATTTCCTAAATCCAAGACTATGGCGAGGATGATTCAGTGGTGATATGGCCCATGGTAAAGTTTACTAGCAAAGATTTAGCTCAATTAAAGAGGAACAAAGACAGAAGTTTCCTGGTGCTTTGACAGCTCAGCAATACTGGACAGAGTTGTAACAGATCATGAAAGTATAAGCAAATTATTTGCAAGAACACTCTGATGCTTTCAGGAGCATTACACAGCTTGCCTTTAGTAACAGGCTCCAGTCGTAAGAGTCTCAGTCGCTGTACCTAGATTTAATTTCAAAATGAATTTGCCCTTTAAAAAGGGGTAAGATTTGAAAATACTTTTCCTGCATTCCAGCAAGTAGTTTCACTAATAATAACAAAGACCAAGGACAGATTTTTTTTTTTTTTTTTGTTAGAGAGAACACTTTATTATTTCTCTAACATTCGTTGCTTTCTTTGGAATCCCGCTGAAATGTTTTTGATTACATACAAGTAGGAGATCAGTTGTAATAAGGCGTGTCATTGTTTCTCATCCCTGTTTATAGCTTTCAATTGTTGCCAGGCCTGACATTCCTCTCTGCGACTTTTGAACACCACTGTGATTTTAAAGAGACACTATCTGTAGAAACAACTCAAAAAGTTTGCACCCTATTCTTAATTATCTCTTACCTGGAGTTAGACAGACTAACTAAAATGCCTAAAGATGCCCAGCATTGGTATGTCTTCTTTTTAACTGAGTGTGAGTTTCATAGAAGTAAACCAGTGCTTGACTATTTCTAATAGCCCTCTCCCTGATCTTTAGACTGCAATTCTTCATTCCTGTGCTACTCTGTCTGTAGTTTGCTTTCTGTATGTTAACTGTCACTACCACTGTTTTTATGCAGGGAAAGTAAACTTGTTCAGGCTTTTTGCTGTTTATTCATCCATGGCATATGCAGCATTATTTAGGTTATCAAGTTAGAAGGTAAAGTTAGGTTTTAATTGTCTGTTTTGTCATATTATAAAATATATAAAAATATTTTTCTCAACGTGAGGTGCTATAAATTCCCTCCCCCTATGTTGTTTTTGGATCTGGTGTATTTTTAAAATGACCTTTTAAAAAACAACAGTATTTTTCAAACCTCCTACTGAAATGCATTTGATTTGTATTATTCAAAGCACATGTGAAGGGCCAACAGACCTATGAAAATGACCTGTGCTAGGAAAACAGGGTTGTTTGTTTAACTTCCAGGACACATTTTGTTCTGCATGCAGGTGTGTGACTTCCTGGGGACTCTAGGAGAACTGTGCATCTACAAGCAGAATTTAGCTCCCTGATAGCCAGAAATATGTTTGGACACAGTGCAATGTCACAATCTGCTGGCTGTAAATTTCTGGTGGGAGCTAAACCTTTGGCCAGAACTGTTGAAATGAATGGGGCTGATGCTCTCCTCTGTGAGGTCCCTGCTCAAAGGATTAGCCATCCGCTTCTGGGCAAGAAGAGCTGCGGTAGCTGCTGTGCCAGCAGTTCAAGGCGGGGGCACAGTACAGATTCCTTTCTTACAGGGAGGCTTGTGGATGTGTACGCCAAAGTCTCGGTTGCCATAAACGTAGCTTAGCTCCTCTGATTAGCAGAATAATGCCAGATCATGTCAACTCATAATCCAATACACAGAGCTTTACATATTTACATATTCATGTCCAATTGGCTTAATGGACAATTTAACTGCTGGTTTGTTGAGATAAGTCTTGCTCACTAAAGGCATCAGATAGGGGTTTTTAATGCTTCTTTTTCCTCTCCTAGGATCACATCATGGGAACAGCCTTCAGGTGTTTAGGAATTTGTCTCCTCCTGTTACCTATTCCCACATGTGCAGACAGAGTCCGTCAGTTACCACACTGCAGGTATTTGCTGTAGGGAGGTTGATGATCTCAACTAAGAGAATATGAAGCAGGATCAGATGAATTCCTCAAGCAGCAATTATCCTAATCTTGTGTATACATATCTATTTCTTCAAAAATAAAGACATGACTCCACTCCCTTTACTATATTTAATCAACAGAATTGGTTTGAAAATGTGATCACCAGCAACTAACTCTTCCAACAATTAGCTAAGAATGATGGATCTAAGTTCAGCCCAAAGTGGCTGACATTGCTCCTAGAGAAAACCATTTCTGGACACAGTTATCAATTCCAACTGCCACATGAGCAAGGAGGAGGAGAGCCAGGAATAAGGAGACATATGTAAAATCAATTTTGTTTCTTTTGCTGATGATATCTCAAAGGAAAGAGGTTTAAGAACCAGTGAGCACATGAATACAAATAATATAAAAATACTAATTTTAACTGCCTTGGTGCTTTTACAGTGCAGGTGGTAAAACAGCTTCTTGTGCATACTCATAGTCTGGAAATTCTTATTTAGCATATGTGAAGAAAAAAACAGGTGAAAAATTACTATGTCCTGAGCAGTGCACTTGATGCTTACCCACAGTAGAAAACTATCTGTATAAAACAATCTGAAAATAATTTGCTGCCAACCAGCATTTCAAACCTCTCTGTATAAATGCCTGCTATATTAAAGGCAATCTGAAACTCTAAAAAATGGTAAACCTAGATGAAACTTCACCTCAGCCATCTTGAAGAATCCATCTTTGGTTATTTATACATTGATATACACAGTGACAAGGTGATTAGGATTAAAAACACAGGCCAGCTATCACAGGCCACTCAAGTCTACAATCAGCCTCTTTTTTTTCTGAGATACTTCCTGGTTCGTGATGGCAACACCAATCAGATGAAGATAGTTACATTAACTGAGGTACAATCTCATTTATCTTCAGTTGTGTTATGATCTGAGTCAGTCTTTTAGTGAGTTATAGGCTTTTGTGGTCCGGGTATTGATGAAATCCGCCTTCTTAAAGTCAGCCTTTGGAATGAAAGAAAGAATAATTCATTACCTTCAGTGCCAATTCTGTAAGGGAAAAGTGAGTTCACCTGTCTAAAAGCTAGGTGTGGAATCATGACAGAGGTCTAGGCGTACAAAGACAGAATATGCATCTCCCCAAAGTGACTCAGTTTAGTGTAAGATAAGTGAAAAGGTCATCTACAGCTCTCTCACAAGGGGAGTGGAGGGGCAGGCGCTGAGCTCTGCTCTCTGGGGACAGCGACAGGACCCGAGGGAACGGCATGGAGCTGGGACAGGGGAGGGTCAGGCTGGGTGTTAGGGAAAGGTTCTGCACCCAGAGGATGGTTGGGCACTGGGACAGGCTGCCCAGGACAGTGGTCATTGGCTTTTGGGTGGTCCTTTGTGGAGCCAGGAGTCAGACCCAATGATTCCTGTGGGTCCCTTCCAACTCAGGATATTCTGTGGTTCTGTGAATTGTTGTTGGGACTTGCTTAACTCTCCAATGGCTGTATGGGGAGCCTATTCCTCTAGTTCAGCTCTACAGACTCATAACTCTTACGTTGCTAACGTCATCTGAGATTAACTATACCTGAACAAAGAGTTCAGGACAATGCCAAAATGCCTCAGGATTGTATCAATCTCATTTGATCACATGATTTCCATTGCTTATTAGGCTGACTTTTCAAAAATATCCAGACATTAGGTCGCCTTAAGTTTTCAGTGCTGTACCAGATATCTCTAGGGGCCATGATTTGTACAGGAACAGCAAGTAATCAGGATTTTTGAAAATCAGATTGGACATATGTGTCTTATATGCACATCCCAATACCAAAGGCTTCAGAAAATTTGTGCCTTCCTGGATATTGCGTTATGGTTCCAGGACCCTTATTCTTGAATGCAGATTTCTGGTTTGTGAGGCAGCATACTGCTGAGTATGATGCAGGACTGTAAAAAGATACTGTGCTACATAAATTTCCTTGAGCAAATTGAAATAAAAAATTTATAGTTCTTACTATTTAAAAAAAATAAAATATTTTTTTAAAGCTAGAAGCCTTCAGTTGCATTGTTACTTTGTTAAGCAGCAAACTGGCTAACATGCTGAAGGCTGGGAAAACGGGATAATTATAGGTTATTGAGAATTTTAGGTGACAGAAGTTCTAAGCAGCAGGAAAACAGGCAATGAATACAGTTTGAAATGCAAGCTGGTGGTAGGCAGGTTGAAGTCAACCCAGCTGTGTGTAGAAAAAGCACTTATAGAGACTCAAAAGAAAAGAAACAAGTTGGTTTGTTGGCTGGCTGATTCATGCTGGTCATTTTTTGTTTGATTTTGACTGTGGCAAGTAAATGTTTGCCAAACCTTTCCCTGTCTGTACCGTTTTGCTTGGATATAACTAGTACCTGGGGTTACAGACCATGCAGACAATAAGGAGAACAAAACTGCTCTGGGTTTAAAGCAAGAAACTGCTTCTTCCTTCATTTGCTTTCGCTGGCAGCTTATACCATCTGTATTAGGTTGGTTCAGTCAGCGGTGGATGGACACCTACTAAGCATTTCTTTTTGCTATCTGATCTGGCAGCAGCAACAGTTTTCATAAACTTCTCTAGTGCATATAAAACCACAGAGGGAGAGAATATGAACAAAGATGAGCAAAAATTAAGGGCATGCATTACTTGTGCAGGATTTTCTGTAATCATCCCCTGCCATGGGCAGGGACACCTCCCACCAGACCGGGTAGCCCAAAGCCCCATCCAGCCTGGCCTTGAACCCTTTCAGGGATGGGGCAGCCACAGCTTCTCTGGGCAGCCTGTGCCAGTGCCTCACAACCCTCTCAGTGAAAAAATTCCTCCTAATATCTAATCTAAAGCTCCCCTCTGTTAGTTTTTAGCCATTATCCCTTGGCCTGGCATTACACTCCCTGACCAAGAGTCTCTTCCCAGCTTTCCTGCAGGCCCCCTTTAGGCCGCTGTAAGGTCTCCCTGGAGCCTTCCCTTCTGCAGGCTGAACAACCCCAACTCCCTCAGCCTGACTCCACAGCAGAGATGCTCCTGTCCTCTGATCAGCCTCTTGACCTCTGGACGTGCTCCAGCAGGCTCAAAACCTTGTGCTGGGGGCCCAGAGCTGAACGAAACACACCAGGTGGGGTCTCATGAGAGCAAAGGAGAGGGGCAGAATTACCTCCCTTGAGCTGCTGGTTGTGTTGTATGTGAGTAAGAGAAACACCAAATTCAGAGAGCCCTTGAAATCCTATCAAGTAACAGTGCAGAAGTGCTAAGAGCCACAGAAGACAAATGAGACCTGAAATAGATCTGAAAGGACAGATTAAATGTTCCTGCTACAAGCCAGGTCTTACCTTTTTGTAAGCATTGTGAAGATCAGTATGTGACCACAAGGAGCAGAGGAGGACCGAAGCAGCCTTACTAGCTTTGCTGAACATGTTACTGCAATTTTGTAAAAAGAATGATGAAATGTTTAAATTCCTACTTCATAATCACAGTGCATATGCAGACTTCAGAATATGTAACCTCGTAGCATTTGTTCCGTCTCCCTTTCCTCTTAAATGCTGCTTTCTTGCTCTTTAGGCATTCTAGCACATCTCATGCTGTCCTGACTACTGAAGCAAATGAAATGTACCTTCCTGCTTATCTTATTCTTCAAAATTATAGATAAATTAAGTACTCTATAGACTTAATCTTAGAAAAGCTTCATTTGAGGAAAATAAACCTCAGAATAAAAAGTATTTTAAAGGATCTTCCCAGCAGGTAAAATATCTGGTTAATTAGACAGGACTAATACTGTTCAGAGCCTCATGAGGCCTCCTTTAATGAGACGAATTTTCTCTTTCTTTTTGTAAAAAGAGAGGAAGGCAAACAGAATAATTGTTCATATTCATAAAGCATTATTATTTTTTGTTTTGTTTGAATATTGGTTACATGTGATTAACTATTAAAGAATGATTGAAGAAAATTCACAATCTATTTATCCATAATGTCACTTTATAAATAATTCTTAAGTATGGTTCCATCATTTCTATAAAATGTATTCCTGTGCTAACAATTAAAGATTATCAGGGCTGTGTTACAAAGAACAGGAAATAAAGAAACTTTCTGGGGACAGATAAAATCTGATTGTCTCCAACTAAACATATTAGAATATAGTTAGTATTGTGCCATCATCTTTGGAGGTGCTATTTCAAATACTGGAGCATGGCAAATTTACCTGTGGATGAAACAATTGTTACAAGAGATTTCTCTGTATTTTCTAATATATATGATATTATTCACACTGCAGTCATTTTTAAGCCGTCTTGTACCTGAAGATGCAGTGTTTTCCTCCCAAGTGGCAGAGGTTGCAGTTTTTTTTTTTTTTTTTTTTTTTCCCCAAGGTAAAAGAGGAGGGGAGGGGAAGGCTTCTCAACTATCTTACCTGTCATTCATGCTAATGGCAATGATCTTCGGTAGGCCATCAGCATTCAGGAGAAGCCGTGCGTTGTGAGAACTGTTCTGTGTCAAATTGTACAAGGTGTAGCAGATGGAAGCTGTGGTTTCACAGGCAATATCAGACCCTGGGACAGACTCGGGAAGTATCGAGACCAAATCAGGCAAAACTTCTCTTGCTAGAAGTTGGAAAACAGACAGACAACTCCATTACTAACAGGTACAGATTTATCTAGGAATCCTGCAAGATCTCAGTCCTCCCATTACCACCTATCGCAGTGCTGTGTACTCCCCCCAAAGGTCATGGTTTCATAGCTGCATTATACCCCCACAGTTTAGGTTAATGCCTACACACGAAATCATACAGTGTGCTAGCAGGAGGATGCCACTTCCTAAGGAACCATGTGTATCCTCTAGTTAATCATCAGGTTACAGGTATACAGCAACCTGAGGGAGGGTGACTACAGCATGAGTTTTAGTGCTGGGGCGATGTGGAGACCTGTGCCATATGGACCAGTCTTATGTCCAGAGCTGATGGAGAAAATTACAGCAATCAGCAATTGGTTGTAGCCAGCTGCTCCATGTGTAAACAGCAGCACCAGGCAATAGTTGGGGGCATTTGGGGAAAAAAGGTACTTTTTGTACTCAGCATGAAGCCATACTGGATATTCTGCCCTCACATCCAGTGTGCCACTTGGACCTGGGAGCATTTGGTTTACTCTGACTTCTGTTCATTCCTTCAGGTGGATGTATGACCAGGTTTGTTTATATTGAGATAAAATTACATACAATTTAGAAAAGGACCTTTAAAACTGAAAAGAGCCACCTTGTATGATCAATATCAGTCAAAGCAATTATATCAGAAATGATAGTCTTTTGTTTTCATTGGTAAATCAATTAAGTTGATTTTCAGAAAGCATTATCTTGAAAATGTCTGTATCTTTACACCTGGCAGTTTATTGAAAATGTCTGTTTAGAACAGGCTATTCTTTCAGATCAAATAAAAATTTCATCTTGTTTTTCAATCATTTTATTTCCACATGTTTTATATGAAATTTATCTCAAATTGATACCATATGTTCATTTTGCTTGCTAAATAGAAATGCTTTTCTCTAAGAAACATTATGCCCTTCCTTTCTTTCAGCCAACATCATTTGGAGAATTTGACCTGAATCTATATATATCAAAAATATGCGGATCCACAGTCAATCAAAAATAACTTATTTTCATGGAGAAAAGGTTCACCTGAAATTCCACCAGTTCTCTCTACCATGTATAAAGCAAGAAAATGACTGTGAAGGTGAACGCCTTTCTCCAGAGCTTCATGCTATTCTGCCTTTTCCACAATCTTTTACAGATTGTTTTTTCCTGCGGAAACCCTGACTTCTTCCTCTCAGGTTAATTCCTACTCTTTCAAGAGGATTTACCATTTGCAGTTTTTAACACCGTATGTATTATCCTTTTGAAATCAGCACAACAACATAATATAATATTTTCATTAATAGGGAATGTTTTCTAAAGATTACACAGTGCCCAGAAGACTCTTCTGCAGATTTCTGGAGGTTAATCTGTCCCATGAACAAGCTGTATGCCTATAATTTACCCTTCCCCCCTTCGGTGAGAACACAGAAAATGACAACAAATTATGTGAATTCATTTTATCCTATCAGTAGGAAAAATATTCAAATATAAAATAAATTGAAATGAAAATAGAATAGAAATGGTTTCTGATGTGATAATAATTGTAACATTTTAGAAATAAGGCCTCCAAAAAAAAAATCAATTATTTTCTCTGTAGCATCTTCTAGGTTCATTCTCTTAAAAGTTATGCAAGAAAACTGTGCAACAGACAAGATTCCAAAGTTTTATGTATAACAGAAGAAAATATAATCCTCAGTAGAAGAACTAGAGACATTCAATGATTCTTACAAAGGACTACATACCTGTGGAAGTATGAACTCTGCTGTTACCTTCCTATACCCTATTTTAAGCACAAGAAAAACTCCCTGTCCAAATCTGTATAGATTTTATGTCTATTATTTATTTTTTGAAAGTAACATCAATGAAATATCTGAAGAGGAATACACAATGTACAGAAAACTAGAGGTTAGGTTCTTCTATAGGCAAATCCCTTATTTTCAACCCCGCATAAAGACTGCAAATATCTGACCTAAATATTTATCTACTAAACCCACATACCATTTTTTTTTAATGTTTCTTTTTTAAAGAAGGAAAGCTTAAGGTAAGAAAAGCAGAGAAAGAAAGCCCAAGAGACCACATTAGTCTTTGCTCACCTATATCATTTTGCAGAGAGGTGTTGCGAGACAAGTTCCTGAGCAGTGAGACTGCTGTCTTCTTTACTGTCGGATGGCTTACATGTAGCATAGTTCGAATACTTGGAAGGCCATTTGCTTTCCTAACAACAGTCTGGGCCACTGCAAACGGCATCTGTTAAAAGGCACATGGCAATAATAGGTCATTACGATGAATGTATAGCTTCATAAATAACAGCAGTAGGTTCTCTGCATCATTTTAAGTATGTTTAAATTACTTTAGACCTGATGCTATTTATGAGTTGCAACAGAAGAGGAAGGTGATATAAATGAAGTTTCAAGCCCTCTGTCTCTCACATGCTCTTTGGCCAGTTCCTAAGCCAAAACATGACAGAGGTCATCAGCTTCTTCACCCTGAAAGTGATGTGTGGCTGTGTCAGAGACTTCCTCTCCCCATGGGATGGATTAAGATCCACAAAACCACTTTTTCACATTTTTAGCATTGCTTCATCCCACACTCTGCAACGAATCAGCAAATTCCATACACAGACACAGAGTGAAAAGAAGCAATCCCTTTATTTCCCAAGCAACAAATATCTGCAGTACTGGTTATGACTTTCTCTTCAATGTTCTTTGATTTCATTGACTGTGTCTGGGAATCAGCAGCTTGTCAGTGGTTATCTGAGCTCGGTGCTGTGAGCATTGCATTGCAACCCTATGCTCTATGCATTTACAGTAAGAAATATGTGACAGGAAAAAGAAAAAGCTGACTTACTGGTCCAGTGCCAGCTGTGAGGTTCTGAAGAGCTCCCAGGGATGCTTCCTGGGTATAGTTTCTGGTACTCTTTGCTATTAAGGAGAGATATATCCTAATCAGGGTTGAATGCCAGAGCGATTCCACACCTCTGGGATTGCTCCTTTCCTCAGGTAGTGGGGTGTCCTGCTGCTTCTAAACATGTACACAGATAAAGCTGTTAGAACCATATATGACATATGACATAAAGCATCACAATCTAAACTAGAAATTTTGTAACTCTATGACCGGATGATTTTGCAGAGCTTACTACAGACTACTTTTGTCATGAGAATGAAAGTGAACATTAATGTAACATAGATATTTATTGACAACTTGTAAAACTTCAATATTTAATTGTACTGACTATTCCATCCAAAAAAGAGGAGATAGATTGAGAAGCTGCTTTGCATCTCTAGCTATTGATGTTGGCAGCTGAGCTGAAGGAGAAAGAGAAATAGCATGCTAGAGCTCTAATGTGGATGGAACAGGGGAAGAAGGGATACACTCTAGCAAAAATAATGGATGGGGGATGGTCATCAGTCCTTTCCTTTCCCTTTCTCCCTCCCCAATAGCTATTTTTCTCTCCAACAATTCCCAGCTGCCAGAATATTTGAGATCCATACCACACTGCATCAGAAGAAGAGATCCAAAAGCCAGCAAGTCACGGAGCTGGAAAGTCACCTTGTTGGTTTCACTGCTGAAACTGCCACAATGCCCAGCTATTGGTAGGACACTTGCACAACTGCTGTATGTGGCACAGACACCATTTAGATCCATCAGAAGGGATGAAACTGACTGACAGTAGCCCCTAACTAATTAAACTGTGATTGCTTTGTCACTTGCATCATCAGCAACTGAACACGACAATGGGTGTTTGGGAAGACTATTGATAAATTTACATTTTTGGGGTGAGTCACACTACCGGATACATCACCAACAGAGAAGCAGCCTTATTTTCCAGAAGTTGTTACAACTGATTAACCAAATGAGAATAATGAAATGTGCTTTACCTCTTTCACTTTTCTGCTCCGCGTACCAAAACAGCCTGGTGTTCTGTCATGGGTAGGGATATTTCTTCTTTGCATATAGATGCTCTGGACATAGCTCTCAGGGAGCTCTACCTCTAGTTGGTAGGAAAGATTGTGAAGAATGCACACACAATTCTCTGTGGCCTAAAATAGCAAAAGAATAGAAATCTTGAAAGCTTTGGCATGTGTTGAAGGGGCATGTGGAGACATGAGGGGAACTTTCATTTTTGGATCTTAAACAATTAACTGCAGATCTTCTAATGGCTTACAGAAGAGCTAGTCTTCATGCCAGTGATCCACAAGACTGTATTTACACCAAGAAATTAAACATGTCCTGGGATGTTCCTGAGCACTGAGGCCAACTGGCACACAAGGCTGGGATATCAGCAGGGTGCATGCCTGCTGGAAATGGTCCCAACACATTCTAACTCTTGAATGTACCCGGGAATTGTTAGGACATGTGCTATTTGGCACAGACCAGAAGTGTGCCAAGGAACATACAGGAACTTAAGAGCAAAGATGATCACGTACACACCCAGCCACAATGACAGCAAAAGGAAAACTTTGTGTCTTACCTAAGGATACAGCACTTTTCTGTTGTAGATTTTTTTCCCTCAAATTAGATGCGCCTTTCTAGGTATAGCTAAGGTCAAGTTGACAATTTCTGAGTGATTAGTTTAGTGGCAAATAGTTTTATTACCATTTCCTCCTTTTTAGAAAGTGAAAAGGGAGTGAGTGGTTTTAAGACAAAATGCAGCAGGGAGCTATTGGCACAAGGGTTATGTTCTGGATTCTCCTTGGAGCTAATGGCACTGAATACAGGGAGATGGAGAAGCACAAGTAACTAATCCTAGGAAAGAGCTATAAATGTACAGTAATTAACACTGTACAGCACAAGTTATAGCAGGCATGCCTGAAGTGCCTCACAGGCTATGGTTAACCTCCTCAGTGACTGCTGGTCTTCTCACCTAATGTCACCCAGCTAAAAGACATGTTTAGTCTAAGCAATGTTCAGGCCTCATCTGCAGACAGTGGTGGGATGAAGACAATGAGAGGAACTGGCTTCTGGAGGTGTCCCTGCCCTTGCAGTTACTGGCTTAGGCAGAAAGCGTAACTTCTAAAAAATGTAGGAAAATGAACCCCATTCTAAATGATGCAAGCTCCTAAATTACACTGCCAGTCAGATTTAGGTTCTTCATTTCCTAAGGGGTATGTAGCACTTTTATATAGGAAAGTGCCCAGATTAATGTTTTAAAACTTCTAGCTAGCTAGCTCCCTTAGACAACTAAAAAGGTAATATCTAAATCTTTAAAAGTTCCTAGTTCTCTGTGGTGATTCTGAAAACTGTTTTCCTACAGCTAAGCTATGTTATTCTTTTACACAGTAGGATAAAAAACACTTTTAAAAGCTTCTTTCTGAACTTTCATCTCTGGTAGTTCTAAAAGCTTTGGAAATAAGTGCAAGCTTGGCAGCTACATCACAATTGTTTCTGAATACCGGTTTCTGAACAAAAAAAATGCTCTCTTCATGATTTCCCCCAGGAAAAGACCTTCCATCTTGAAAAATACCTTGTCATTAGGCTCGTGGTCTGCAATAGCTCCTTGAATGTAATACACAAGAGAATCAATCAAGCCGTCACAGTCTCTCATCTTTTGCCTTCCTTCTGGGCCAGCAGAGCTCATGTTTCTGTGCAAGAAGGAATACATCGGTAAGAAGAGATTTAGTCAAAGATATTTCCTTGTGCTCCTCTGACAAACTATTCCAGATAAATTTTAAAATACTGAAGTTAAGGATGACTGTTTTTTTTTTTTTTTTTTTTCCTGCAGAACTTTGAAATAGTATGAGCCTTTGCTAAGTAAAACTTCTACTTTAATGGATTTCTAGACGATAACAAATAACTAAGAAAAACAAGCTGTTTGGATGGATAAAGTACGACCTGACTCAAATCTCCATCTTGCTGAATTCATCTTTTTAAGCAATCTGGTCCAGTGGAAGGTGTCCCTGCCCACGACAGGGGGGTTGGAATTAGGTGATCTTTAAGGTTCCTTCCAACCCAAACCATTCTATGATTTTCCAAACAAACAAACAAAATTGACTTTTTTTCTTTTTTCTTTTTTTTCTCCATTATTCAATTTTTAGATATTTATATGTATATATGAGACATTACCTGTGTCAAACTATCAGAGGAAATGTAGCTATAAAAAACATCCATGCATACCAATGTCCTTTAGCATTTACCTAAACCCAACGAATTCTTGAACACCCACCAGCAGACACATGTTCTCAGTGTTTTAGCAACATCCACACACTAACTGTAAAAGCTCTGGAGAACAGAGAACAGCCATTTCTTTATATTCTGAACTCACTTTCAGGCTTGTAAATGAACCACAGAATAAAGGTACCTTTTCTCAACTTAAAGATAACTGATTTCAGTTAGGACCAGGTTCACATGACAACCCATGTGCTCTTAGAGGGGAGAGGAAGGCAGCCGAGCCTGCAGGGAGAGCTCGGGGCCTGTGCCTGTGTGATGCATCCCAAGGCAGCCGCAGCTGCGATTGCTGCCAGCTGAGCAGCACGGGAATACCAATGCCTCTGCTACAGCTGGTGGGATATCCCCTTCTCTGCTTCCTCCTGATTCCCAGAGGCACAGGAGAGCAGCTGAGCACCTTTCCTTTTCTGTGCTGCCTCATGTCCTTCTGGTACACAGTAGACCCATTACCTCACGGCTAGCAATGTGTGTTTCCCCTCACCTGCAGAAAAAGACATATGGGAAGGATGGAGAAGGGCATGTTTTCTGGAGAGTTCATCTGGGCATATTGTCTGATTCTCTGCCAAATGCTTGCTTGCCCACCTCTGTGGAGATACCAAGGTCCTCAAGGTCCAGTTAACAGTTTCTCTGTCCCACTGAAACACTCTCAGTGCAATGCCTCCACTGCCCCAGAGCCACTCCCTGTGCTCCTGCACAGCTTTCAGAAGAGCAAATGAGCAGGGGCAAGGAAGAGTTAAGAACACACCACACTCTGCTGCTTCCCAGCTTCCCAGAGCAGCCTTCTGCCTGCTGGCACCTAAGCAGACAGAGCTGAAGCCTCCAGAAACTGCTCAGGCTGAGTGAGGGAAATGCCAGATGCCTTCTCCAGATGCCTTCTGCTCTTGTACCACAGAGGCTCGAGCATGCCTGCGCACACTTTCTGCCTCCTCCAGGCTCATAGGAAGCCACTGCTGGCCCTGCTTTCTGCTGACTTCTCCTGTGCTTTGTGGTAACCCGAGTGCAGCTTGAAAATGAACGATGAAAAGTGATTTAAAAACCCTTGAAAAGCCAAGGACACGCTTCCTGTATGAAGTTTGGCTCTAAACAAGCTTCTGATTTTCGGGGAAGTAGCAACACTTACAGTTTTGAGGTACAATTATTTTCACAACTGAACGACCTCTGAATTATGGAATGCTGCAATTGTAAATCTAGGCCTCATTATTTTGGACTCCTGCTGCTCTGCTGGCCAAAAGGCTGCACACAGTATCACATTCCTGCTTCTTTGTTTGAAATAACATTAAATACAGCCCAGTTTTAGCATCTATCACAAACAAGAGGGTCATGTACTTTAAATATTTGCAGGGAGTTTATTTTACGCACTTACTTTACCCACTGGAAATTACAACAGTTTAAAATGTTATTAATGACAAAGCCAAGAAGGCACAGCTTTGAATTTTCCTGTGGTTTACTACTGTAAAATGCATGTGACTTTAAATACTGCCAATGCAGTGCTGTACCCCCAGACCTAGGGAGGTATAGCTTTAGGTTAAATGTAAATGCATTGTAATTGTAGTTTTACTTTAGGTCACGCTGTTAATAATGTCCCTATTTATAAATTCATTCATGTTCTCATGGAATTCTGTATCACAGAATTAATATTCAGGTTCCTCTATATGGCATCACTTTAGAATTTGATTTTTCCTAATGATGTCACATTTGAGACATGTCACGCTTTAGTGAGTTTATGGTTATGCTGACAGAAATGTACATGCTACAGCCCTTCTAGTGCATAGCATAAATAGTTTCTGAGGTACATGGACTAAAAATACCGTTAAAAGATAAGTGTGGAATTTCCCACACCAAGGACACTTCTGCTGATATAGCACTTCATCTTGTCACAGTACGTTATTCTAAAAATCACTCAAGTTTACACAGCTGTGATCACGCTGAATGGCTGTAAAAGGAAGAGCCACCACTTGGCCTCATTTCTAGCGTGACTGTGGTGTGGCACGCAGCTTCATAGATCAGGAAGCAGAGAAGAGTATGAAGCTGAGGCACTGTCCTGCTCTGCAAAGGAAATGCATTGCTGAACTGTTTCCTTAAGTAGTTGATAATCAACAGTTTATCCAGCCAGAGACAACACTATGTGTATCTGTGTGTGTGCACGCATATATGGCCACTCCATTCCCCATCTTCCTTTCTCTCCTTATTACAACAACATGGATTGGGAAGGGAAGACCTCTTACTCTCCCACTTGTTCAACTACAGTTGGAACCATTTTACTCTAAATAGGGTCAGATTTAGTTCTCAAGGCAATGGGTTGTCAAGTAAAGTTTTTTTTCTAGTGAAATGCTGGGAAATTCCAGGAAGAAAATGTTATTAGACTGGGGAAAAAAAAGTGTTTCTGAGAAGCATCACATAAGAATCAATTACCAATAAAAAAATAGAAATAAAATTGAAACAATGGCAACATTTTGCTTAGCAAATTGCAAAACTGACTTCATCATGCCTTCTCAAGATTTGTGTCTCCTGACACTTGTAGCAACTCTCTCTGAGCTCAGGAGTTGGACTCTTGTAGTGAAGCTCCTGGAGGCTTTGAAACGTCCATCACTTGGGCAATTGCCATGGTTGGACTGGCCCAGAATTGCAGCTCCTGGCAAAATCATGGTGAGACTCCAGGGCTACCTAGAAATCTTCAAGCCTGTTATGCAAGCTTGTTTTACTTGCATTTCAACAGAATTATACTGAAACAAATACATCTGTGGAAAAAATAATCAGCTGGAGTCAAGATCAACAGTCTTGTAGAAAACCTCTTCTGCTACACAATTCCTGATGCTTCTGCCCTGCATCAGTACTGAACGGTTGGGAAGATGCAGCATTAGACAGATTGCTGCTTGCAGGGATGCTCTCCTTTGAGAGACTTAGAATTTAAGCTTTGATATAATCTAGCCATTAAAAATCTCTGACTTCTGGAATGCTCACATATGCTAATCCTGGTGACATGCCCAAACAATACTGCATGCTAAGTGGATGCATGTCACTACCTACATGCCTCGTTCATCTCACACTGAATTTGCTGCTTCTATTTTCTCCTGCACATGTATGGTAGAACTATATCTGTGTCTGAAGTAGGCATTAACCCTTATTCCAGTGACATTTATGGAGGATCAGCTAATTCCAAGTTGGGGAAAATTTTATGATCCAAGTGAGGTAAGTACAAAGCAAACAGCAAACATAAAACATTTTGTTGTAAAACAGCAAAATCAAGCATGATTTTGATAGAAGCAGAATGATAATATATGTTCAGTTACACTGCAAATTTAACCAAATGAAAGGGATGCTTCCTTTAAGCCAGCACTGAGTCACATTCTGGCAGACCATGTTGGAAAAGGTTTTTGCACTGCTGTGAATGATCCATACTACTGATAAGAAGGCTTTTGCTCCTGGGACTCATTCTGCCAAAACTGGTAATTTGAATTTAACTCAATTATGTGACAACTATTTCCTGAAATAGTTCAGGAAATTGTATTCACTTCATGCCTTATACAATTCAAAAATAAAACAGGGAGGGAAAGGAATTCAGGGATCTACACAGTAATGCTAGGCTGCAAGCTGCTGGCTGGAAATAACAAAATTCCTTTCAGGAATGGGGGGAGCAGACAGACCAAAGAGTAGACAAGAGAAGATAAGAACAGATAGAAATAAACCTAAAGGAATGGCTATGCTATGCAAAAAGCCTAGGTTCAAAGACTTGTTATCATTAGTCATTTGTTTTACAACCTCGGCTAGAAGCTCCCATTACAAACTTGATCTGCCATTACACTTTTCAGCCAACAGTGAGAGCTGTGGCCTTACTATCTTACTCCAGATAAAATTGAACTAGATGGTTATGCAGCCTCCTTGTCTGAAGTACAATGATACTACTTCCTCAGACAACAGTTTCCACTGTCTTTAAGAGTCCCTGTGTAATATAAAATAAAGCTGGGATGGACAACAGGTGAAAAGCAGTGATGCAAAACAAACCGTAGTTGTGGTCGTTAACTCTTAAAATATTGTTTTGCAGGTATAATCGTGACCAGTAAACATAACTTTTGGAAAGATCAGCCTGCCAAGGCAACACCCAGGACAATGCTCCCTTTAGCTGCTTCAGCAGAACAATCACGTTCTGTCCCTGAGTAACAGAAACATCTTACATTCCCGAACTTTGGGAACAGGTATTTCAAGGTACAAGTGTAACAAGATCATTATCAGCATTCAAAGTATAATAGACAGCCTTCTGCTGAGCCTTCCTTTTAATTCACAGGAAAAGTCATGCCAGAAATTCAATTTTGTATAAATAATATTCAAACCCACATATTCTACATCTTATTTGTTCAGACTTGGAGGAGGAATATGGAGGAGGAGGCTAAGTATCTCCAGAATACATACCCAATCCATTTCTATTGGAACTGGAGACAGAACTGTTATGCATACTATTTTCAGGCCAAGAAAGAGTGACTTACTCTTTAAAATCCAACAAGAGTTGTCTTGTCTGCAAACAGTTCACACTACTTCCCCATAGTTTAATATGCCAGTTTTACTTATCTGGCTTGTTGTCAGGCGACCAGTGAAGTCTTTTGATTAGTTTTACTCTGCCTGCTCTGTGCTTTTCTAATCGCATTTCAGAATTGAACAATACCATTATTTATTCTAACTGCTAATGCAAAATTGTGTGGTGTACACTGCTCCATTTTGGTCTTTAAAGTTTTGTGCCCTGCAGTTTCCTTAAAACTGTCAGAAGCAAAACTTTAGGACAAACAGCAGATCTTAGAGAATGGGATTAACAAATCCTTCCAACATTGGACTGCCTTATCAGTGAGTGCATGCACAGACCCACGCAGCTGACGTTCAGAATTCAACAATATTTCTTGCAGTTACTGGTTAGCAGAACAGGGAGTGTTCTGGTTGCTCACTCGTTCCAGCAGTAGTATCTGCAATATCATCTGCTAGATGGGAATTCACTTTCCCTCTTGACACTATGTTAAAGAGAGCTTTATTTTACTAGCTGTTAATTGTGTGGCACAGTGCCTACACCCATGTTAGATGACAGTGTTGGATTTGTACTGTGGCTGTCTCTGTCAGTCAATGGTTACATGCAAATTTTTTAAAAGAAGTTTTGGCGTCCTTCTATACCTAAGCACTGTACAATGCATAATATATCGTACTTCAAAGTACTATTTTTATCCTGTAATAGAAGCTGCAGGCTATAGACCTTATCAACATGCACAACAAACATGTTAGTATTACAAAAAGGAAGACTAATTACAGATTTATATTCTGGCACATATCTATGCTTAAAACATCTTTATTACTAGCATCATTCCCTCAATGCACAGATTTTTATTTTTATTTTGTGGTGTGCTGTTCTTAGTTTTGAGAGCTTCTTTGTGCAAATATTTTTTTAAGCAGCACATAAGTTAGGCATATAGTTGGTGATACTTTGGGAGGTGTGTTAATTTCCATTAAAGAGAAGCAAACTGATTCATGCTAAAAATCTTGTACTTTTGGTCTGTGCAAAAATGATAAACCTCATTAAAAACTATTCTCTGCTAGGAAGTATGTTGGCAATCCCACAGATCAACTTTAACTGTGAATTTTCAAGACCTTGTTCTCCTCTCAGTTATCATTTTCAGCGTTCAACCGTTTAAAGATGACAGGGAAAAGCATATGGGCATCACATTTTTTAAATAAGCAATGTATCTTTGGGAAAAGGCCAGTTTGAGAGACTTTTCAATTAAGGCTGCAGAACCAACTGCAGCTTTGAATTAGCCCCACTCACTTTCTGTACAGAGTAAGGTACATTCAGAATCCACTTTTATTTGATTTAAAACAATCCAGCTACTGTTACTCCTTCTTTGTCACATATCAAGTCATATCAAGTTGCTTCAATAAGCTCAGAAAGAGTAATACCATACTCAAACTATGAATAACTCTGTGCCCCCATACACACTGGCTTGCTGAGAAGAGATGGTTCCCGAGTCCAAATGCAGGAGCAAGTAGCACCATCATGACGTGGCACATCTGACAGCCAGACTGTTCTCTGTACATACGCAGCTCAGATTAATTCATACCAAAAAAGACGATCTGCTTCATTTAAGAGACAACACCACTAGTCAGACAGATTTTATTATGGCTAGTTAATGTTTCTCTGTATTTGTTTTTGAGCTATCAGAATAAATAAAAGCTAATTATTACTTAAAGCTGAAGTTAATTAGTAGTTGGTGGGCTGTCAGGGGTTACTGCAGAAGATGCTTTATTGTTGAATGTTTTGTATAGCTAACAACCCTTTTGTCCTTTGAAACCACACATGAGTCAGACAAAGGACTGTTTACACAGTACAAATTCATGTAATACAGCTAGATCTACTCTGCTGTAGGACATGTTAGCAAAACAGATAGATATGTGCAAGGCAAAATTGGGCAGCTTCCCAGCCTCTAAATTCCAAACTTAATTCCTTTTACTTTTCTAAGAAAAGTTTAAAACTTAGGCCTTGCCTTGACTCTCATATTATTACTCATTACTTTTTTCAACCTATGGCCTTTCAGGTAATCAAAAGACGTGTCTCTGATACTCACGTTTGTATTTACGTAATGTACAATCACTTTGAACTCACAAAAAAGACAAAGGGCCACAGTTTAGTAGACTGTTATTTTAAAAGGCGTATCCCATTTTAAAGATGTGACTTTTATACTGCAGTAATTTAGGGGTGGGTCTACTGAGGCCTTTTGATCTGTTTCGCTGTACTAGCTGCAGTGTTCATGAGGCTGTTACCTGATTGCAGCAGTAGATGCATACCTGGAAATCTATTCATCAACCCCAGGCAGCCAGGCCTTCATTTAGTTAAAGTTGTGAAAGAAGCTAAACGTGACTTATTTTGATTCAAAAATGACTAAATCCTAATTTAGCCATTTTCCAATCAGCATAACCACAGGTTGTGATACACTGAAGTCAGTGTCTTCGGCAGTAGTTGAAAACCGAACACTCCTCTGTACTTCTTTGTTCCATGTCCCCTTTCCAAGTCCTCTATTTAGATAAGAAACAATTATGGCTAGGGATTAACTCTTGCTGTGTACTTAGCCAAAGGATCTTTGAAGATGGCACTGAATATAACTGTTAGGTGTGGTTTATATGCCACATATAAAAAAATAAAAAAAAGAGTGACTTGGCTGCTGCTGAGCATGTTCTGCTTACTACCCAAAAGACTGCTCCCAGTCCTGGTAAAGCAGGTAAGACTCAGCAGGCATTATAGCAGGTCTCAGAGCAGAACTCACCCAGCATAAATGGCATAATCACTGTTGTTCCATTAATATCTAATGTTGCTGTAGATGAAAATGACTTGCTCAGTCTCTGGAAAGAAAATTCCAGGTACACAAGCAATTCAGTTGTTCCACTGATGGTCCTATGACAGCACAATTAATCCTCTATGTATGTTGTTAGTCTTACAGTAGCCCAAAAGGAAGCGATAGGGCTATTCAACACTGAAGTGTAATAGGGAAAAATTGTAAAAGAAAGCTGCCTGCCCTCTTTGTGATTTTATAGGAAATACTAATGCTCCTGGCTGTCCACAGTTAGTAACCCACTGTAAATGATGTTACCCACTGCTTGAATAAAACACATGACAGCAAATTTCTCTTGAGGCTTTAAAAGTCACCATTAGAGGCCTTAAAAGTCATCCACCAGAGCAATAGTCTCTAAAGTGGGGTGCAGAAAAAATATTTTTAGACCATTGATAATGAAAATAATATTAAAAAACAGCATTAATTTTGTCTTTATCTTTTAGTTTTTTACTTTCTTTGTTGAGTACATTTTATAATAATTTTACTGTAGCAAGCAGTAATTCTTCTGGTCTGACACAAAGTACATGAGGTATTTCAAAATATGATATATATGCAAACCCTTCTCTTGGTGCCATCACAGTTCAAAGGAAGAAAGTAAGTGTGCAGACCTGTTTTAGCACCACTATTAGTTTGGGTACTTGTAGACTGAGTGCTCACCTCAGGCATCCTGTGGCATTGTAGAAGATATCAGGGTCAGACAGAACACTTGACTTTGGGTAATCTCGATCTGGCCAGCCAGAGCAAGGGATGAGAACAGCTTCCGTCAAGGTCTGAAGGGCTTCTTTAACCAACAGATGCTTCAGCTGGTCATTGGAAGACAAATTCCACAACAAACCTGCAATATCCAAAATAAAATCAGAGTGGCAAAAGACTCCCCCAAAGTTTCCAAGACGTAATCTCAAACTCCTTTAAGTTAATCAGTGAAGGAGCCTGTCTGGCTCTCGACATCCTCAAGAGGAGCAGAAGAGGGTGATGAGAGCTCACCAGCCACCATGACACAACATCACACAATACTCTACCACATGTGATTGCACACTGCTCAGTCTTTAGAGTCACCAGTGAGAGGTGAGAGGCTTTTTTCTTATTTTCTCTCATGAGATAAGCACTTTGGCATTCAGCCATTCAGCCATAGACAGACTAAATGAACATAGTCTTCCTTTATCTCCAACTAGTGCAATTAGTCATATTATGTCAAACAATCACTAAAGTGACAAACAAAAGAATCTGAACTACACTGTGGAGTTTCTCTGTCAAAAAAAAAAAGGTGATTTTTTTGTATTGAACATTGTTAAAGTCTGAAATTGATGCCTATTGGTTCATGCCTTCTTTCTAGGGTTATGGAAAAAGGAGGCAAAAAATAGTGAATGTACAATGAATTTGATTTTCTGTGTCCTCTCATTGAGCAGGTAAATGACAGAGCTTTTAGGCATATGTACATGACTGGAGAGCACAGCAAAAGTTGTACCGTAACACTGAAGAAAGAAATAAGTAGCTCTGAATGTTCACTATTGCATTATTTACTGTAATTTTGCCCACCTCCTCCAGCTGTGTCAGTTTCACAAAGAAAACACTTCCTAACATAAAACTCCTTTCTGAGGATGCAGGTAGTTGTTTGACACAGGGAAAAGTGTTCATGGCAGTGTACTGCAACTCTAAGAGTGAACTTGAATGACTGGACTTTGATCTGAGGACGTGGAAATGGCGCCAAAACAAAGGGTGCACTTATCTGTGTAATTAAAGTCAGTTATCCATATAGTCCTTGCAATGCCTGACAAAGAAGTGCAGTTTTCCATGCCTCTGCATGTCCATTGCCAATTTGTATCTATCATCTTCTCAGTCACCAAGTAACACACATAAAACAGAGCTAACACCCAACACCTGTGATCATTTACAGATTTCCAGGGAGGAAATCATCCCATCTAGATGCCTGGCAGGACTAGTTGCACTTCCAAGTACCAACAACACACCGGAGAATAAACTTGCCAAGGGGGGTAGACGGGAGGCACAGTAAGTGAGTTTACAGGTCTTTGGAAACCTGCTGGAAGATGGGAGATGTGAGTTTACAGGTCTTTGGAAACTTGCTGGAAGATGGGAGATGCCCATTACCAAGTTTCTCTAACGCTTGATGGAAAAATTCCTTGTAAGAGGGAAAAGTGTTAACCACTGGTTGGCTGTCACTGTCCAGACAATTGTCACTAAACAAATTGTTAAGTAACACTACATAGCTCGTCTACTCACATGTACAAACACTGAAACAAATCTCAAATATGATATTGTAAAATTGGTTAGCTCTGCTTCTGTTCTATACCAACAAATGAAAAATCTTTTTAAAGAAGTCTTCCCTAGACATGCATTTTCACTACAAAGGCATTCATTGTCTTCCCCACTTGCTGCTCTAAGTTTCATAGACCTCCTCCTCCAAACACTGGCAGGGTATTAGTGAATGTTCCTTTCATCAGTTCAAAACAACAACAACAAATGTTTCTTTTGTATCTCCTTACACTTTGAATTTAATTACAGCTATTGTGAATAATAATACAATCAAAACAAAAGCCAGCCAGAAGCAGCCTATTCCTTCTTCTTGGATCAGCTCTTCAACCTCTGAATTAGGGGATAAAAGGAAGAATGTACTTTCCTGAGGGATAAGTAAGGCTTACAGGAAATCAGACAAGCAGTCCAAAGGGCATTGGTAATGGAAGCATGTTAAGACAGAACAGCATAAATGCATGGGCACAAGGACAGAATATCATATTAAAAGGCACAAGTGCAATTTGAATTACAGGCAGAAACCTAGAATAGAGGTCAGAATTGTCAGAACAGGATTTGAATGCTGTTCACGTTGTAAATTTTTTGACATAAATCCTACCTATACCCACAGGCACTGTCTCATTGGGGTCAGAATAATTCTCTTGGTGGCATTCTGTATTCTGTTCAATTTAGAAAATATCTTTAAGAGTGGGCCCTTTCCTTGCAGATATATGCTATAATGTATTCATAGTGGCATATTTTCCCCTTAGATGGTTATTTGGGAAAATGGGTGGGGTCTCCCTTAAAATTTATATTTCTTTCTATGACAGTTCTGTTTGTGCAGTAATTTTCCCTGCAGAAAAAAAAAAAAATTCTTTCATTTCTTTGATTTACACTGCATGATAAGAAGATCAAGAGGTTAGATACTCTCTAGAAGCTCATCTGGCTTACCTTCAAAAACTAATTTTTTTTTTTTTTTTCCATGCAACAACCATTTTCCTTTCTGTTCCTCAGTGTGCTCACTAACCCCTACAAAACATCGGTCCTTCTTGGCTCCGGCATTGTCTCAAAGTGATGTCCTCTCCTACTGTTCAGGAGTATCCTCATTCCTTTCCTAAAAGACATACAAGTTTGTATGTCAAATAAAGGACAAAGCCTATGGCTCCTTCACTTCAGTCTCATTAACCCTATAAGCACAGACATTGCACAGAGAAACCTAGCAGCCATTTTCTGCATGTGGGCATTAGGTCAACAGGTCCATGGTAGTTTTCAGACCACTGTCATAAGCACACAGCCACTTTGGTAGGGACACTGGTTTTGTTTTTGTGCATCTTCTGGAATGCACAGACTGTGGCAGGATACAGCACTTGCTACAATCAGCATTTATGTCTGTACATTTCATTGCTTTCAGTCTTTTCACCAGCCTCACTGCATGACTATGCTCAGGCTGTTCTCCTCAGCCAAAGAGCTGGCTTGCAATTGCATTTCTGGTGTTCAAACTGGAATATACACAAAGGGAAGAGTAGCTACAGGTTCTTATTTGTGGTGGAGTCAACACAAGTCATCACATTTTTGATACTGAGAGAACTATCCCCTACTTTCCTGTTATTCTTGTGAGCTTCTTAGCTCCTCTCTTCACAATGGGAAAGAAAAGGGAGAGCCAGGCCAGAAGAAAACACAGACCTTCAAAATACTCTGTGAGATATACAACATACGATATGGCTTAATATTAGGCACGGTTCATTGGTAGTAACTGTGCTGCTGCTAATTGGCCACTGACCTTAAAGATAAGCTTCTAAGGCTCAGATGTACTTTTCTCACATGCACAAGTACTAAGATTGTGTTTCTGAGAGGTAATGAAGAACTGTTTAAGAACACAAACATCTTATCTCCAAAAAACATCTTTATCATCACACATTTTTGTCAGGTGGAATGCTCTGGTACAAGCAGCAGAAACAAAAAGCTTTCCTCTCCTGAGCTTAGACATCTTTATTGATGAGTGTCACATGCTTTCAGGTCTGGGACGGGAGACTCTCACAGGAGTGCAGTGTGTAATTACCAGGTACTGACCTCTTATGGGGGAAGACATGCAGCTAGCTATCATATCATGCTTTTCGAAGTCTCTAATTTACAGGTAACTAACAAGTATGATGTGGAAAGACAGGCACCCGTCTCATGCTGAAGAGGTGGAATTCCTGATTCTGCATTAACCTTTTCCTGGAAGTATGTTGTTACAACACTCCACTGCAATTGCATGCATAGCTATGATATTCCTCTAGGCAATGAAGGAAGCCAAAGGCAATGAAAGGTACCAAAACTTCTAGGTTTTGAAACTTGAGACACCGATCATTCAGGGAAACTTGTTCTGTGGGGTTAAAACCATTTTGGTAGAAAGGCACTCAGAGGTTTGCACAGCGCTTGGAAAAGCCTTATGATGCAGCCCTTACAGGACAGTAATTCCAGTGCTTCCTAGATATCACTGTACATGCCAAGAGCATCTGGAAGTACCAACCTCAGTAAGCACATGCTAACAGTGATTGCCTACTTTCTGCCTGCAGCCTGCTCCTTGCCTGCCTTGTGTGGGCTGGGAAATAAATGTGGCTGGAAGGAAGGTTAATATTCTCAGAGAAAATCAATCAACAAGGCTGTCCCTTTGCCTGTGGGCTCCTCACAACTTGCTAGTGAGCAAGAATCCCTGAACTGATGGCAGAAAATCTACTGTAGTGACATTTTCACCAAGGGACCCAATGTTCTTCCTCCTGACCGCACATTTGCTCTTGAAATAGTGCAATACTCCTCTTGTCCTTAATTTTTAAATGCAGCTGATAGGAATGAAATAACATCAGAATATTTCGCTATTTGCTATTACGCTAACTACAACAACCTGCTCAGTATTGCCTAGATATTTTGTTAGTGTCTTGTATACTTAGATAAATGTTCAGTGACAGCAGTAATTCCAGAAAAAAAGGTGACCCTTCATCGGTTTTCACACTACTGAAGGGGAAGACAATATTCACAGTCTGTATTTTTCATCTGTACATGTCCTCCTGCATAAACAGTCAAATCTCATATCAGAAATGATGGAATTGCTAGCAAAAAATGAACAAAGTTTTCTGGCCACCGTGCCACCATTTTCACTGCTTGCCTCACTGGTGTGCAAATGCACCAAAAGACAACACGCTATGCAATAAATTATTTAATAATCATTAAATTAATGCAGATCCAATTCTGCATCTGATGACTGCGAAAAACTTCAATACATTTTAATGTTGCAGAGTCATAGAACTGAGCCAAAAGAGCCAACAATACAAAGCTTTGTTCTCCAGCTTAGGGAGCACAGTATTTTAAATACTTAAAAGAATGCAGAACTACAGAAGGTCTCAACATGCCTTTGCTTCAAGGCAGGGCTGCTTGACACCTTCTGTATCTTTGTAAGCACTGCTATTTTAATAGCTTCTGTTGCTGGTGTCTTTAAAGAACACTTGAAATAAATCTCCATTCATTTATTCATAATGTTTTCTTCCATTTGTAAAAGATAAACCTGTTCTTCCTTTGCATGCCACCTAAAATGAATGTGGGTCACCGGCAGCTGACTTCCTAGAGATACACTATGATCAGACAGGATTGCAGGGACAAAGTAATGGCAGTAATCACATGTTTCTTGTGAGAAATGGTGGCCTTTTACTCCCAGCATTCCTTCCACTACACTGATGTATGACAAAACATGTAATATAGAGGTTTTGATCCAAAGGGCTCTTCCTCCAAGATCACAATGGGCCACACTCATTTTTAAAAGTTTGTCAAGGAAGTAGAACAAAAAGGATGAGAACCTAACCCCCACAAAAACTGAATCAAGAAAGCAGGTCACTCCACTGATTGTGTCATATCATCTTTACAAAAAAATGGATGTTCTCCAGGAATTCTCTCCCTTGCACACAGAAATTGTTTCTGTGGCAGGGTTTTCTGCTTTTTGCCCATCTGAGAAGATGGGCTCTGGGCTGTAAATTGCTAGCAGTGAGTGAGTTCAAAGTAGAAATTTGTGGTGGTAGGGTTTATGGGGAGAAGGACACCTACATTCTATACCTAGTACCTGGCAGTTCTGGAGGACAGACCCAGCACAGTCTCCAACAAGGAGCTTGCAGCAGCACAGTGAGGGCTGAGCTGCAGTGGAAGTAGTGGGCAATAATTATGGTCCCTTGCACCTCTGGGACTGCTCAGAGCAATGTTCATCAATATGGTATGAAAGAATTTGCTATCTGGAACTTTACTTTCTTTTCTGGAATATCAAGACCTTTAAGATTCCTGTAAAAATATAGATCCATGTCATTCCTGAAGGAGCTTTAAGAGGGATAGTTGCAGTTCCTACTCTCTTCCTGCTGTTTTACACACAGATTGGTATTGGGTCTAAGGACTTTGTAATTCCACTCTAAGAGCTTAAAATAGGTGACAATGCTCTTTTATTTAGTCACTGAACTGGTATCTCAAACGGAAAGCATGTTCACTACTTAAAGCACTTCATGCTTGAAGGCACAGAAGGCTACCTGTTATTTGCTTTTTCGTTTCCACATCCTTGGTGTATTGGAGTAAACGGAGCAAGACTGGGATCCCTTTCTGCTCTGACACTTCCAGTTTGTTGTCATTGTCCTCAAACACCAAATTTCTCAAAGCACCGCATGCTGCCCGCTGAATGTCCTCGTTCTGAATGTCAAGAAGCTGTAAAAGTCTGGGGATACCACCAAGTGAGAAAACCTGTGAGGAAAAGAAAATGCAGTAGAGAATAGTTAGATACTGAAAATGACAAAATCCACTCCCTCTTCCCCTTGCCAAAACTTTATTGTTGTGGGGCCTTTTTCATTTGCTTGTTTGAAACACTTAAAGCACATATCATTAATCATTTGGACATGACTCTTAACTTCTGGGCTTTCATATGAGTCATAGTTCAAATCCACACCTAAGGGAGGCATCATGTTTTAGTAATTAATGCAAGAGAATGAAACTAGCTGTTTTCCAGCTCTGCCACAGATTTGTACTTGCTGACAAGACATTTGATTGCTCTGTATTTTAGCTTCTACGTTGGTGAGATGTATATTTGAGATTTAACTCTGGAACATTCATTAACTGCTTTGAGGTTTCTGGACGTAACATGTTCCTGATGTGCCAGATTGTATTTTTTTCAGAGCCAGGCTGGTGGAAAAGATAATACTTTTCCCTGTTAACTTCTGTGCATGTGCTGACTCTATGTTAAATAAGAATACAGTTTACTTGGTACTCATCTGTGGCATACTGAGAAAAACATAGAGAACTTCAAAATATAAACCATTAAACATTGTAAGCTGAATCACCAACATTTAACAAAGACTACTCTTCAGCGTCTAAATTTTAGAAAATGAAATTTTGGCCCCAAATGAATGAAGAATTAAGAAGCTGTTGTTTTATAACAGCTGTATGGAAACAAATAGTTTCCAACTTCTACACATTGTGACAGATGATGAATGCAGTATGAGCTGTGATGCAGTATAATCAAGCCTTGGCTCATTTAGGAGTGAGATTACAATAGAAAATATCTTACATTCATGTACAATTGAGGATAGTTTCTTCTAGCATCTAAAAATGCCATATAGTTTTGAGGACAAACTCATCCTTGTGTAGAAGTGACAGCACATGAAAGACTTAGAAATCTGATATAACTGTTTTGAGCACTCCAGAGCCTAATGATAAAAAGAACTTGATATGACCAACCGTTGTTGGGAACCAGAAGAAATGAACTGCAACAAAGCCTTTTGCCCTTTGTACACCGGCAAACTACACTGCATGTCTGCCTTTCCTCTGATTCCGCTGTACAAAAGGCGGTTTCTTGCTGCTGTTGCACTGTTGACCTGATCTTCCCAGCATTCATTCAAAAACATCTAGATTCTAACAGAAGGAAATACAGAAATCTATATCTTAAGGTAAACGGAGATTAGAATGCTCTGAAAGCACAGACCCATTTTATTACGGTAGATAAGCCTGTTTGACACCAGTACCTTAGGGTTCTTTTATTTGTTTCTTTGTTTTTAATTCAAACATTAATCAGACTTTCTGTCAGTAATCTTAAGTGAGTTGTAGCTCTGGTAAAACAAGTGTTGTTAGTTGGACCCCACATGCAGAGGAGCTTTACAAAAGCTATTGATTTGTCTGTACAAATTTTCATTGGTAGACAAAATCCACCAAAATACTGTAAGACCACATATTCGAAAGAAAAAAGAAAAGCCACTAGGCTTAAAAACTATCATGTAACAGGGAACAAAGCATTAGGAGACAATGAATGCACACTGAAAGGGTAAAAATGGCAAGTAAGACAATGCAAACAAGGAAGGGTCTTATGGGTACCAAATAGAAAAGCTCAGCTAGGATACATGGGATAAACAGGAAAACAGAAGAAGGATTCAGGCTGACTGGTTCAGTTTGAACTTTTTTACTCATCTGCTTGTTCTTCAGGGAAGCTGCCTGAGATAGGTTTGAATAATAAACCACCTTCACACATTCAGTTCTGAAACTCTGTCCTCAAACTAAAGTTAAAGATGCTAATTATACAGGTGTTCTTTCCAAAACAGAGTTTGATCTACGGTGAAGTATGTTAAAACTACTAAAGGACTGAGTGATGTCTGGTTGTCACTGAACTGGACTGCATATACATGAATACAGAGTTCAGACTGAAATTACATATAAATAATACTGAGCAAATCCTGAAATAAAGCAAGTGTAAGATATTTTTAAGTGGTTAAAGTAAAATAAACGACCGCTGTACACATGAACTATCATTCTGTTTAACAGTGAAATTTAAAGAAAAATGAAGATAATATTTTTAATATGCCCTTTCAAAAAAATTTTAAGAGTTTGACCTATTTGATCAATCTATACAATATATAAATGTATTTGTACAGTCCTAGAAAGCCCCTGTCAATTTGCCTCATCCATATCCTGTTTTAACACATTTCTGTGGTCCTAGCAAACCCTGAAGGTTGGATAATTTTGCAGGGTACTCCCAGACTTTCCATTTCTGGGATATTTCTGCACCAATAGTGTAAGCATGCCAGTCAAAAATGAGAGATGAGAGCAATTATATTGATAAGAAGTTCAGACTCTACGACTTATAAAGGCTGAAAGAATTATGTTCATTTAGCCTGCGAAAGAGTAGGCTTGAGCGGGTATACACTTAGCAGCCACAACACACATGAAAAATCATTATAAAAGGGACTGAAAAATAGACATTTTTTTCCATATCCATCAAGACAAAATAGAAACTAATGAACTTAGTTTGCAAAAGGAAGATCTAATTATACTTTAAGACTAACTGAGTAGTAAAGTTCTTTGATCGTCTGAGGGAGCTTTTTAAAAAAAAAAGATCAGAAACATCTCCAATTACAAATAGTTTGGGTGAATTCTTGATGTCCTTTCTTAGTCTACATTTCCATGTTTCCTATCACAAAATGCTAAAACCCAAACTTCAGCTAGCATAGACCAGTGCTACTCTACAGACCTAAATAATCTGCAGCAAAAGGCATCAGCATATTTTAGGGAAAATATTCAACATCAGTATCCTACACGGTTTCCTGGAACACATTTTTTCATGTTGGTAAACAGAGCCATATAGTACTGTTATTTGCTCTACCTGATGGAAGCTTGTATAAAAAAATCACCTACTTTTCTTCTGGCTTCTGCTTTCTGGAAACACTCATGCTGTATGAAAGTCACTGCAGCAAGAATCCTTGGTACTGACTGTGTATTTTCACTTTTCAATATGCTCACTGCATGCTCCAGAGTCATCTCCCCTTCTGGGCTCCTTAAAAGTATAATTGAAGAAAATATAGTGAAGAAAGACTGTAGAAAATCATCATTTATACCGTGAATTTTCTTGTAATACCACACTATTCATATTTTTCAATTAGCTTTACTTAGAAAATTATTCTCTTACTAGTAGAAGAAAATATTATAAAAGCTTTAAGAGAAGTTAATATTCTGAGGGAAGAGAAAGTCATAAATTGAATTGTTGCAGCAGTAAGAGGTTGTGGACAAAGCAAGACATTCCTGAAATTATAAAAACAACATGGAAACATTAGCAGCTGAAGGGCTACAATCACCTTGAGTAAACTGAGTAAGTACGTTGCCTGTGGTAGGATTAAAAATATGCATGGCCATTTTCTTTCTAACTGCCTGCATGTTTCCTTGAATAATAATTGTGTGAGACCATATCAAAAATTGGAAAGAGAGGTCACCACAGCCATTATCTTATTTTCCTAGTAGAGGGAACAAAACAATTCATGGCACAATCAGGTGCATGTTAATGCACCTGGGATAACCTGGGTGGTAATGTCCCCCAGCCTTTTTACTTACTGTTGGTTTCAAACACTCCCCACCCTGAGGAGGGAGGAAAAAAAAACGGAAAGGGAAAAAAAAAAAAAGTGTGTGTGGGGACACAAAACCACACCTATTCTATTTATTTTTTAACTAAATAAATTTGTACAACCAGATCACAGTCCGGCCAGACAGGTATAAGAAGGTAGTTTGTGAACGTGTAAGGGTAGTCACCTTCATCATCCTGATTCACTAGAATCATGAGAATCATTTCAGCAAGTACATCTAAAATTTGAAATTTTTATACAAATACATTCTTTGATAAACAGGTGCTCAGGAAACACATTTGCTTAAATTGATTTTTTTTTTCTTTTAACTAAGATGAAATGTTAAATAATACATGATGTTCAGATTAGTGAAGAAATGTTTTAATACTGAGAAAAGAACCACATGTAAAGCACGTGTTTGTGCAATGTACCAGGAGCCAGTAGGTTCTTCAGCTCTGAGGCCATCTCAGGAATGGACTGGCAAGAACAAAAGAGCCTGGAAGCACAGGCTTGCCTAGAACAGGCTGCAGACAGGCAAGGTAGAAACAAGCTGGCAGAAACCAGGCGGATCTCTCACAGAGAATCCTGGTACAAATGCATTGAGATCAGACCAAAATATTTATGATGAACTTATGTCCTCTGAGACAAAAAAGGATTTTGTTGAATTTTTTTTTTCCACTAGCTAACCTGTAAATCACAAGGCAAAAGACGATTAGTATAGCTGTAAGGCGAGTAAAGAGATGAAGTAGCACCTGTTCCAAATGAAGTTGTACTCCAGTACCCTGACATTTCCACCTGCCTTTACATTTCCATTTGGTATAAATCACTTTATTTCCCGTCTTCCCCCCTCCCCCGAAGTGGTGTTTTGAGCAAATATGCTGCATATATAGCTGCTGAAGCATACTTATGCAAGACAAAGATGAAATGGACAGTGTGCTGAGGATGTCAATGGAGAGGTTAAGTCGAAGTGCATTTAGACAGAACAACAGTTGGTATTTGTAGGGCCCCGGGCTCTGTTCTGGCAGTGCTATGGCTTTCAGATTTTGAGTTTACTTTAGACCTGATTTAAAACAAAGTAGCTACTAAGTTACTTTACATTGCAAGTCGGATGTACTGATCAGAAACTTACTTAAAGATCTTGAACAATGAGTATGGGAAAAAAACACAACAGATCATATTTCTTATTCTTAGTCTCTTTTAAGGGGAACAGAAAAACAGGCTTTTACACCATGGGGTTTAGCCAGGTTTCTTAAATCAACAAGGTTTTTGTGAGCATGTTATGTATGTGTACACGCCTTCCTGCCTGCAAGTTAGTGTGTGTTAAATTGTGAGTCATTTCAGTGACCAGGCAAATAAAGACTCTATCCATGCGCTCTCTAAGAGAGCTGCATGAGCTGATCCCTGATGGGATATCAGAGAATAAGTGGGAACTCAGCCTCAGGATGCCAGGGATGTACTACAGTAGTGGAGGTCCATCAGCAGTCACCAGCCTGCCAGACTGAGATAAATACATCTATGGCCAGAGACCAAATTTCTGAGTGCAGGATGTGCAGAACTGGACAGAGACTGACAGCAGCCCAAAACCCACCTATATTATCCTTTCAAGGCTGATACTCCTTCATGAGTAGTAACCAAAAATCTTTCCCTTGTATTGTACACTGCCATACTAGGACTGCTCTATATTGGACGAAAAACAACTCTCACTGAAGTTTTATCAGAATGTAATACTTATTCCATCCTACCCTCAGAAAAATTACAGGCAAACCTAAAAGCCGCATGGCTAATAAGCATGTGTATTGATGACAAACAAAGGGATATTCAAGCAACGACTGATAAAAAGAACAATGATTTGACAAGTTGTAGCTTTATCTTAATTTCCAGGATATAACATTTTCAAAATATACTGTTTTCTGATCATTTTGTGACAGTCCTTAGCCCATTTAGAGGTCTGATGCTGTAAGCTGTTTCTCAGATAGCTTCAGGTGGTATCCCTCTCTTTCCTTTGATATATGGATGCTTTTAACTGCTTCACTCTACCAGCAGATGCAGAGATAGCATCTCTATATTGTTTTTTTTTTTTCTACTTTGATTTCATAGCATGAATTATTCTTCTACAGAAAGTTTGCAAATACATTTGTATAATTTTAAATTCTATACAGAACTAATCCACTGTTTCTCTTCAACCTTACTAAACTATTTAACATCCTCTTAATTATTAAAACTCAACCTTGAAAAGTCCTAAATTGTGACTTGCATTAAAGTATAAATTTCTGGAAAAAGCAAATTACTTTGAAAATTGGCTTATCTTTATTGTCCCTTCCATTATTAAGGGAGCAAAAAATAAGGCAGCCGTCTATCACATAGTGCAACTTTGAAATCAAAGAGAATTGGAAATGATAGGAAATGTGAAAGTCTTTACTAACATCTTAGACTGAGAAGTCCTGCTGGAAGAAACTGTATGTCTGGTTATATGATGGACTTAAGTGAAATAGCTCTAATTTGACAGCTGTCATGTATTCCAAAGCAAATTTGGTCTATTAGGTTTTAAAACACTTAATTCTACATTAAATTGTGCAGTAGCTAGATGTGGATGAACCAGAATGTACTATAACCAAATAAGACTTCTACATCAAGCCCTTCCAATGACAAAAATTACAAGGGGACTTATTAAATGGGTATTTTAGACATCAGAAAATAGTAATAATCTATGTGAATATCATGAACAATTATATAAGCAAATGTAACAAATACTGATTTCAGTCAGCTAAAGTAACTGTAGTCTCTTCCTCATCATTTAAGAAACTGGTGGTCCAGATCTCTTGGGGAATTATCTCACATGTCAATTTTCACCAGCTTCTCACTAAAATAAGCTGCTATATTTTACAGAAACTTTTTAAAACTTTGGGAAGACCAATGAGTTCCTTGCTCCCCCTCAAAAAAAATCTAGCTATGAATCCAAAGTAGAACCTAGTTTATTTGAAAATCTAAAGATACGTGCAAGTAAATTAAATGGTCAGAAGTACTGAGATAAATTAAATGTGTAAACATTTGCAAAAGGAACTTTAGAAGCTTTCGTAGCACTTCCAATCATTTTCTTCTGTAAGTTCCAGCAAAAGCTGAACGGAAAAACTGTCACTTAAGGAGTTACACTGCCAAAGAGATTTCCAATAGGTTACAAATCTTTCTCCTGGAATTTAGCACTTGCCCAAGCAAGCCACCTGCACAATGACTGAAGACAGATGTTTACATCTGAAGGTGTGAAAAATGCTTTGGTTGACATTTGTGCAGGCAGACAACTAGATGCCAATGCCTGCACCTGCAGAAGAACCAAAATTGCTTCTACACGAGACTGAATATCAAAATAGCTGTCTGTGGCTCAGAATCACACTAAGGAATCTGCTGGAGCCCCTGCCACTAGGGCTAACAAAACCTCAAAATATGGTTCCCTTGTTCATGAGAGGCTTTGGTGTCCTGAAATTCAGAGCAATTTATATTTGTTCTAAGGATGAATGCTCTCAGGAAGAAATTTCTGCTTATGTTTTAATGAAGTTTGTCAAAACTAAAAAGTTTCCTTGGAACCATGAAAGTTTCAACTGAAGGTTGTCAATATGCCGAAAAGCCAAAATGCAAAATATGCACTGGCATATTTTTGATGCACTCTAGTGAGAAGCAGTGATAAAATCATTTGGTTTCTTACAAGCAAATAATTTGCCAATATATTACTGTGTAACATCATTTAAGTCATAAATTGTTCAGCATTTACTTTATGTCTCCTTAAACATATGATCGCCGGTTGGAAAAAGGTGGTCCCAAATGTGAGCAAGAGGTGTGGACCCTGCAGGATGTGCATACATGTGCATTTTTTCTCTCTTTCCTTTGCTGCACTGGAAGTGAATTTTCACACTATGTTGGCTGTGTAGTTTACTTTCCATTCTTAAACAAATCTGTTCCTTTCAGCTGTGACACCCTATAATCTAGATAGGTCCTGCATTATGCTTACCCTAGCTGAGATCCATTGATGGTGACTTGTTCATTCTGCAGGAAACCATTTCTCCCTGCTGCTGCCATAGCAGCTGTCAATGACATCCTCTTCCCATCTGTTTCTGCAGCAACACCAGTTACCGAAGCTGGCTGGGAAGCATCCCTCCTGGTCTGTGTGTTTCTGAAAGTAGTTTGGTGCCAGCTGGACCTAAAAGATTGCCTGTTCTGAGACCCAAAATGGGAAACAGTTGGTGATCTTACTTGTCCCATCGCACTGCCTGATGTCAGGTAGTTCTCCTTCTCTAAAAGGTTGGTCATACTGCGACTGTTGCCTGCTTGATGGTACAGAAGCGCAGAAGGGCTAGGGGGGACACCATCAGGGATGGTGTCATTAACAGTAACCATCTGGGGGTGTCTTTTAAAAGAGCATCCCCTGTTCACTGAATCACGAAGACTGTAACCAACAATCTCAGACCGAGCATATCTTGGTGGGACAGTCCCGCTGGGTCTCCTAATATCTCCATGCCTTGGAGAGAATCCAGTTGAAAACTGTCTGTCATAGTGAAAATCATTGGACACATATGACAATCTTTCAGGACCCCGTTGGGGTGAAACCTCTAATCTCTTCAGGGGTTGTCTTTGACCTCTCTCTTCCATTGTCTTGTAAGTAACTCTTGTCCCCCAGCCATTTGTATAAGAGGATGGTGAGGCCACCTGTTAAGGGTGCATAAAAGAAAAGTCAGATCACGGCATTTACAATTAATACCAAAGAAATCAAACCAGTAATGTTCAAACCAGTAATGTAAAGATAAAAACTATAAGGTCTGCTATGAGAATAAGAAAATAAAATGTGAACATCACCAAAACTGGTTATTAAATGGGATTCTGGAATACTTCTTTGTATCTGCCTAACAAAGCTAAGAACAAGTATGATCTAAACTTCAGGAGACAAAGTCTAAGGAACGAGTCTTCTGTCACTACCTCAAAATAGGTGCACAAGTCAATCATTTCTGATAGTGAGCAGTATTTGTAAATAGAGATTTTAGTTTCAGCTTGAAAGTCCTTGAGGATTAACACTCACATCAATTATTGAAATTAAATTCAAGGCTGCCCAACAGAAGGTAATTAGCCAGTCAGGTATTGAAATATACTAAAACACTTGTATATTGTTATGATGTACATCTTGACAAGACATTGAGAGGTTATTTTGTTCTCCTGTTCACACTGGGAGGATCTAGTAAAGAGAGATATTCCCTTTCCTTTTTGCTTAACTTCATACAGAAAATGAATTAGATTCCGTAACATTGCAAGGAAATCAAAATAAACATTTCACCTTCTCAAAGTTTTCCTTTAATCTACAACTACAATTTAAGATTATTTTTATTTTCCCGTCCCCAGGGGGCAAGGACAGTAATTGATCATATTCTTGTTTTCCAATTTCCTCTTTTCTAAACTCAATAAACCCACTTCCTTCAACCTTTCTTTGTAGGATGTCTTCAAAACTTTTTACTGTACAGGTGTTGTTTGGATTCTCTCCAATTTTTCTACCTTTTTGTTGAACTGTTATGTTCTAAATTGAATCATATTCAAGACTTTCCAGAACTAAATCAACTTGGGAGACTATCTGCTTTACATAGAGGAGCAATGGCCAATTATTATTATTATTAGTAGCAGTAGTAGTAGTAGTAGTGAGCGCAGTAGCATCCAGCCATAAACTTAAGTCCCACTTATTTTAATGCTGTATTAAAGTATTTTAATATTACAGATGTTTTTAAAGGTAAACAGTGAAGTTAAACTGATGTTATTCATTGAAGGGATAGGGCTTAGAAGACAGTGACTGAAATCCCTTTCTTTAACTGTTGAGGAGTTATTGAGGGTGATAACTGACTCACAAAAGGGGCAAAGGTTGCTGAATCTATTAGGCTGAGGCTAGGATCATTGGGTCTATCTGTTTATTCTACAGGAGTTATGCAAGGATATCTTTTCTTTATCTCTTGTCTGGCAGTAAAGAAAAGAATGCTTTTGTGAAATACTAGACCTTGTGGCTTTTTCTGACTTTTATGGCAGCATGGGAGGACAGTATGTCCTATTTTTTTTTTTTTTTTTCTCCTCCTGTCAGGAAAGCTATACTATTTTCTTGTCGTTCTTATGTTGCATCTAGTTTTCCTCTTTTTGCTCTCTTCTAAAAAGAACAGATTCACATCACATGCTAAGGACAGGGTGACAGGTGAGAACAAAGGATAGAAGGACAAATGTAGTCAAGTAAATGGTTCTAACTCTTGCCATAGAGTGCCAGAGCTGCTTAATTTATTTGCCAGCTGCCAGGCTATTTCATTCCATGAAAACATGCCACTCATGCCACTCATCTAAAATTAAGAAAGAATTTGCCCCCTAAACTATTTATAAAATAAATATTCCTATTCCCAAGCTGAACTGATTTGTTTACTGATGTTGATCATGCAGCAGCACTGCTAATGTGTGATTTCCAAGCTATATGTTAATTGAGCTATGTGTTGATTACCAAATTATATGGTTTCTCCCTCAACCATATAATAACTGGTTCATAGTAGTTATGAGCTGAGTCATGAATCCTGAAGAAAATCAGCTATTTATCTTAGCATTTAGGCCATGAACCCAAGTGAAGTGGGTTAAAATAAAAACTGAAGCTGTAATTAGCTTAGAAACACTACTGCATTACAAAGACTATACCACTCACATTTTTGTAATGCTAAAACAGATTACAGCAGGATTATTTAAACTGATAAGGAACACTCTACCTGCCATTGTGAAACTAGTGCGATCTGTTTTCCTGTGGTTTTGGATGCTTAATTCCCTAACCTCTTTCACCATATTCCCAGGTCCAGCCCGTCATTCTTTACCCTGCAGGACTGCTGAACTCCCTCCAGCAACCTCTAAATGCTTGGCTGGGTACATGCCAGTGTGGCCTCTGGCTACTCTGGGCTAAGTATGTGCTGGCTGACCTGCTGGCTGCTGGGATGGATAAAGGTCTGACTTTCAACAGCCTCTGCCTAAATGGCATTTAATACAATTTTTCATTTTCTACCCACATGCCAATTCTCACGAAACCAACAGGATTGCAAAAAGCCCATCTGTCATCCCGTGCTGACTTTAGCCACTGGGCTCAGAAGTCACCAGAAGGAGAGAAAAACATTAATGGATCTCAATCACGAAAACCTCTTTTTCTAGAAATCAGGCTTCAAAAAGTGAACAAATAAACCTTGAAATATCATCTACATACTGTTATCTGTGGTTTCAAAATAAATATACTATGCATTTGGTAATGCACTTACTCCCATTCATTTTCCTCACCTGGTTTGACTGGTAGTAAGAGACACCATACTGAGATCTTGATGCAAAATCATTTTCAGTAATCCCCATGTTATAAACACGTTCTGGAACACTGGAAGCACGGTGTAAACTGCCTATAAATAAAAATTAGTAATATTTTAACAAAACATAGTATTACTATAAAGGATGGTTTTGGGCACTAGGGAAATGACTCGTACCCTGCTGGTCATATATGTTAGCTGAAAGTCAGAGAGGGCAAAGATGGAAAGATGTTTGCATTCAGTGCATAGCATTCAAAATATGGCTAAGAAAAGACTTCTGAGGGCACAGGCCTCAGATAATTCTCATTTATTTTACTCAAGATGTATTGAACTTTTAGAAGTCTTACTGTTCACACAGCTATTCCATGGAAGATATTTAAACACAACAAGCTGATATTTTAAATATCCCAGACAATGACAGATAATTACGTGCTACCAAGAACTTATTTTTCATTGTGACTGCTTTGAATGTGTACGTATCGTTTACCCACGAGTCTGACTCTAACTCACCCAATACACAAACTAGTTAAAATATTGCAACTGTAGATTGCAACTGAGAAAACTGGGCTTAAGTGTATGCCTCTGTTACTGCCTAGTTAAACCCTAGAGATGTGATTTTCACTGTCACTAAAGAAATACCATACACTCAACATAGACAATTTACTTCATAGCTGTCTACCTCAACTGCTGATGTTTCTTCTCCCTTAAGCACTAGTTTAATGATAATATATTGGAACAAGTAATGCTTCACTAATCTTCTTAGTGCTTCACCCAAACAATATGAGTCCACAAACACAATCTTTGGCTTGTGGAGGCACGTGGTGTACGATGCTGAAAATGTAGCGGTGTTTAATTACACTTCAAATCTGTACCTGTAAGGTTCACTTATCTGCCAAACAAGGTAGAAGATCCACAGCGTATCTACTTTATTTAGAGTTTATTTCCTCAACCTAGCTTTGAAAATGGAAAAGTGCTCGGTGATTATTTCTTTTACTAGGACCTCACTATCCTTTAAAATAAAATAAAGAAACAACAAAAAAAGAAAACACAAGCACAAAACAAACAAACAAAAAAGAACCAAAAGCCTCAGGCTGTTTCTCTTTCACTGGTACAATGCATTTTGAAATAAAAGTCCTTCTACTAACAAATAATAAGTCAAGCTTTGTAACAGATCCAGCCAAAATGACTGTTCATGAGATTTGCAAGTTACTAGGAGAATCTGCATACAGGAATATAAAAAACACAAGTTTGAAGAGGTGACACGGAAATCAAAAGCAGAAGGCAAGATATTCCTTGAATCTGTCAAAAATGGGGCCACTGTTGGTTGCAGATGTTTAGGCTGAACACGTAATACCAGTTAAAAAAGAAGTTGGCCATGAATTTTCAAAATGGCAGCTATTGTCTGAGAAAGAATACAGGAAATGGCAAAAGCAAAACATTAACTTGGTCAAACTGATGAAGTCTTCACTTCTAAAACTATTAGGAGTCATATGCAGAAGGGACTTCAGGTGCTAAAAACATGCAGGCTAAAGCCCAATGGGATTTTTGAAAGCACCTAGCATCTGTTCCAAAGAGCTGAGTTTTTCAGTTTGTGCAGTTCAACTAGGAGATGCAACATCAGGTGCATCTGGGTATCCCTAGGAACTTCAGTACTCCTGTGTCTTTAACACCTTAGTGCATGTAGTTCATAAAGGCTCGCCAAGGGTGAAAAGAAACAAGAGACTCATGTAACAGCAATTTGTGAATCATTCCCACTAGCTCAGATCTACCTGGGTAAGTCCAAATTTGTGTATAATATAAAAGTTGAGTGCAATAACTTGAAGTCCGATTTATTCATACTTTCCAGTTACTTTTACTTATTTAATCATCCCAGTTCTTGTACTTTGACTATGCAAGACAGATTTGAACATGCACTAGGTGATTTGTTAAGACACATTCATGCTAACTTGGCATCAATGAGAGTAGAATGATCCAGCCTGGTCTAACTCATGATTCGGATTGTAGTAATTCCTTTATGACATATTACAAGGTTGCCACAGCCCAAAGGTTACCCAAGTACATGACAAAGCAGTAACAGAAGACTGTTGTTTTCACACTGCAAAAATTTCCTGTCAATATACACTGACATCCAAAATCTGAAAATTCATCTAAGTCTCTTATTTTTGTAATATAATTCCAACGTACAACTTTAGGTGCCCAGTAAGACCACATAGCCTATTGCCTATGCCTGCTTTTTAAAGTTCAGCTTTATTCATTGCTACCTATTAAAGTACTTTCATATAATTAGTGTTTAAGTACATACATATGATTGTTTCTCTATAGTTAGTATTTTTTGTCTTGTCTACTTAGCGAGAAATTATCTCCTTAGAACATAAAGAACCACTGAGTAAGTAATTTTGGAATGTTTTCATTAACTCCGAACTCTCTGCCTTTACTAAACAAAATAATTAGGATAAAATAAAAATAATAAGGCCATGAAGCAGTCTAGTGTAAACTACATATCTAACAGTTGCCCTATTTGTAATTGCAAAACACAGTCAGAAATTGCAACACTCATTTATCTCTTGTTGAACAGTGGCTTTAAGTAGTCATCTGTTTTTAACGTTCAGTCTCCCTGTGAAACTATCCATCAGTAAACAAAACATATTTCTCTTTCAGAGATAAACAGTATATGTTAGCTTTGCAATTTTCACTTTGCAATTTTCTATCTCTTGCTTTCTCTTACCATACCAATATTTATTTTGTCAGTGTTTTACCCGAAGATTTATTAGGTAGACATAAACTGTAGGTTGCAAGATGGGTCCTTTACTTGTGCCAAAAGCCAGTGTGGTGAAGGAAAACGTGGTAAATAAAATGCTGGGTGTTTCTGTTTGTTATGAGAAGCAGAATAGGTGATCTGATCAAAACTTGCCTCTGTCAGTGAGGCTTTCTCCAGGTAGGTTTTCACCATGCTACAAAAACCTACACATTTCTTACCTCTTGGATTTGCTCTGTATTACATGTATTAAAAAAAAAAAAAATCATTAGGCAGGTCTTATATACTCAGTGCACTGGTTAGGAGAAAAAAAAAGTACATGTAAATTTTTAAAATATGTCTATATGTCTGTGTATTTAAAATACTATATCTAACATTTACTGTTGGAATTAATATTTTCTAACTGTGAGAATTAGTGTTTTAAGTCTCACTGAAACTCTCTCTTCAGAAACTATGAATTCAGTTACTCATCCATAGGGGTCCATTGGATACCCCACTTGATTTTCCAGCAGCCGGTCAAGGAAAGGATGGGTTTCCTACAGGCCCTGTGTCACATCTGTCAACCAACGTGAATATGTTGGAATACTCAGGCTTCTCAAAGAGCAGCAGCCACCCACGTGTGGACAACTGAATGCAACCTTTTATCACAGTCTCCCCTTTCTCCCGTCAGTCTGAACTGAAGGAGTTCAGGAATGCTGCCTCTTTGGATGTGGACAGTGGAGGAGGAACACTAAACCTCTTCACTATTCCTCAAGCCTAAAATAAAATCTGTACAAAAATCACCTACTATCACAATAGCTATGTCAAAATTTTGAGACCTGACATAATAATTACACTATCAGGAAGGAAACTGAATAGATGATTGAGAAAAAAAATAAAAATCCATCCAGCCTTGTGGCAGTTCTTCTCAAACCCTCTTAGGTGTGATAAGCCCAATGTTTCTAAAGGCCTTGAAAGTTCCTCCCTAGCAATTGCCGGCTATAGCTGCAGATAAATCAATATCTTACGTGCTTGGCCTTTGAAAATAATGCCAAGTGACATCTCCATGATATACGAGACATGAAAAAGACAATTATCCTCTATTAAGGTGGTTGGTGTATTGGATTCCTCTCAAATCATGTGCATTGTTACCTCTCAGTTGTGTATCTTTTTCAGTATTTTTGTATCTGAATGGTTACTGTGAAAGCCAGAATTTTGGCTTTAAACCTCCCACAGCAGGAATTAATGTTGTTGTACCCTGTACACAGAAGTCTACTACAAACTATGTTATTTTCATGCACGCTGAGTGCCTGCCTGCTGAGTATCTATTTTCCATTCCTGCTCAGGGTGAGTGGGTGGTTATATCCCCAACAGAAACTTGTAAGTATTCCTGGTTTGTCATCTTTTAATCCCTTTGTATACCTCACCACTTACAATGGACCGGGCTAGTGCCGTTTAAGAATGACATATCAAAAACTTCACTGAATCACCTCATCTAGAGATGAAAGAGCCTTCTTTTTAATCGCTCCCCTTCATCACACTACCAGAGCGTGACTGGTCCCAAGGGACATTCCAGCATTTTTTACTTTGCACTGGTCAGTATATTTACACAACTGCTCAAATTATTTCTTTTTCTTCTGGCTCGGAAACCAGAGGTGAGGTATTTAATGAAGCCAACAAAAAGCAGAAGTCACCACTCCAATTTTTTTGTACTTCTTTTTCTCCATAAAGATATAAAAAGAAAATCACTATGAAACTTGGTAAGATTTCTGCAAAACAGAAAGCTGAGGACAGAAAACTCCTGCAAATTCCTAAAAGCAAGTTTAAGAAAATTAATGTTAAGAATTTTAGAAGGGAAGAAATGTAAAGTTTTTTTGTTTTTGTTTTTTTTTGGTAAATATTCTGTGATTATAACACCCCGTGTTAGAGAAAGCATCTTTAAACAGACCATCGGTCCATTTGGTTTTGTGTGATATGTTACTAAATTCTGCCCTCATCTTTTACAGTAGATCTGGTAAGGATGTAAGGAAGAAAAGACTTTGGTCCAGAGATTACACTAGAGAAACATAAATATCATAGATGAATTTAACAGTCAATCAAAATCCAGGCCAAACAAGATCAGAGGGAAGTGGAATCATATACTGAAGTATACAAGGAAAAATCAATATTGTTGCATCGTGTGAGCCGAAGAACACTAGTCATTAATGTATATGGTTCTGAATGCCATTTTTCTTTATAAGGCTGAACTATCTATTATTCTATCTATTATCTATTATTATATCTATTATTATTTGAATAGCATTCAGAAATTTTATGTGGCTGTTTTAGTTCAAAAATTTTCAGGGCAGGGCAACAACATTTAATTTCCAAAGGTTCGGAAACTCATGAACTGGAAAAGTTATAGCTGTTGTTAAACTGATGCTTGAAAAACTATAAACAATGTTTTACAATGTCTTCAAAAAGAGTTGAGGTAGATCATAATTTTAATCACTAAGCAGCTGAGTAATCCTCAAATCCAATGATGACCTGAATATCTGTTATAAAAAAAACAAAAATGAAAGACACCCTAAAAAGGGAAAGGGCATAAATCGGGGAGCAATATGAAGATAGAAGGTAAAAAAAAAATCCCCCCAATTTTTCCATTCATTTTTCTATTTAAAATAATGCTGAAGGCTAAGCAGGCACATGTGGTCTAGAACATTAAGGAGAAATTATGCTGCCTGGTGGGGTACTTCTTGCAGCTTCAAAGCTTCCACTACAGTTAGTGGAGAACAGGTGTGTGCAAACAATGCTGGGTAAGGCTTCTACTAACACTGATTTTCCATACCCAGTGGTTACGTGCCCAACTAATTTTAGACATGTATGTGAATGCTCTGGTTAGGTATGTGCTAAGTACCTTGCTGAACAGGGTCTGAAATACTCCTACAGATAGGACAGTTATAGCACAAGGACCTGCTTCTGCCCCTTTTAAATCTCTGTATTATCTTCCTTGCAACTTCAAACAACACAAAACCTTTGCTGAAGTTATCTAGACAACTGTTACAACTTAGTGAAGTGTAAAACTTAGTCAAGTTTTTTTGCATATAAAATAGCGCATAATTTAAGATGCAGCTTACATATAAAAATTAAAATGTTTTTTAAAGACTAGTCAATCTTTGTGCAAGTCTTCTATGAAAAAAGCAGAGTGGGACATAAACACATATACATTTATTTTTTCATGGAAGTCAGCATGTTAAATACATTATAGACATTTGATATACAGATATTCCAGATATATATATGTAGATGGATAGCTGTATGCATATATTTTTAATACACACATATGCATGTATAAATGCACTGAATATATGGAATACATTTTAGTTTATTTTTTTTTCTGAGCTTTGCAGTGGGACTAAAAAAGTGCATGGTAAATTGGGCACTAGAGTGTCTTAAAGAACAGAGTTCATGTTACGCAGGAACAATACATCTAATGGACATGACATTTGCCACTCCTCATCTAGAAGCCCGAGTGTTTTGCTCTCAGAAATGCAGCGTTCAAATACTTGACCTTTAGAAAAAAACAAGGCACACCATGACAACTATCCCTAAATCCGCCAGGTTAATGTACTGCAGAGAAGTTAAGACAAGCTAGCAAGATGGGAACTTTGTCTTCGTAGTTTTATTACAGTTTAGAGACATGACACCATTTCATTTGTTAACTATTGCTTTAGAAAGCCTTTTCCAGGCTGTTCTTCTCTACTGACAGAAATAGAGATGAAGTTACTTAAAAAATTGTTTAGAAACCTTATTTAAATGAGACCTGCCAAGCTAAGGACTTGCACACATGCCGCTAGGTGATGTGCACCTGCACATCACATAGCCATGTATGCCTATTTATGTGATTTGTGTGCCTAATTTTTCAGAGTATGTCCGCACCTGTGTTGTACTCTTTTTCATAGAATGGCTCGGTTGGAAGGGACCTTAAAGATCATCTGATTCCAACCCCCAACTTTTTCAGTTTTTCATGTTCTTCACGACTTTTTCAGCTACGTGGTGTGTTTTAGATGGAAGCCAGAAGTATGAGGAAACATTCTCCTGCCTGACAAGATAGGTGAGTGAAGTATAGTCATGAATTTGAAGCCCCTTTGCTCATAGCTTTTTGCAAATGAAAGGTGACGATTTCTATAACGACACCCCTAGCAACAAGGCATATAACCTGTAAGTCTGCCATATCTTTGTACATAAAAACAAGATTACATTTTTTTTAAGTTTACTGTATAAACAATGCTTTTCTTCCCTATTAACAGTTAAGACTACACCCCTCGGGCAGCTGGCCTGAAACCCTGAGCGCTGACGAAGTCACCCTGCTGGGGCCTGATGCTGCAGATCCTGGATGTGTCAGACCGTGTGGCGACTTCCATTTGTACCGTGCACGTCGAAGAGCAGCGTAAATACCCCTCTGGAAGCATTGCTGCCCAAAGTTTCCCACCTGCGCCTTTCCTAGAGTTATTTTTACCAAACCTCCCTTTAGTTCACTTCCAGGTGAAACAAGGAACACCATTTCTGACGTTTCTTCCCATTTCATTTTGCAGACAGGGCCAGTGGGTAGAGATGGAGTTACTCAAGCAACCCCAAGAGATGGCTGTTGTGGTCGGAAGACCCAGTTTCCACCCACCCATCCACCCGCTCATCCACCCATCCACCCATCCACCCACCCACCCTCGGGCAGCCGTGAAGGGCGAGCAGCTCCCCCGACTCACCGCAGCTGCAGCGCTGGGGAGGCACAAACTCCTCACCCGGGCCAAAAGCACGATGAGTCGCGACAGAGCCGCGCGTGTCGCGAGTCCCGCAGCGGTACCGGCTGCTCGCAGCGACCCGAGCCGGCTCCCCAGACCCCCAGGGGCCTGGCTGTGCACTCACCGTTGTGCAGCGAGCCTCGGTTCCTCCTGGCCAGCGTCTGCTGGACCTGCCGCTGGATGCGCAGCGCCTTCTCCTCCCCGCCACGGCCGCCCGACAGCTTGAGCCCGGCCTCGGAGGGCAGCGCCAGGCTGGAGCTGTCCAGCTCCCCCAGGATCTGCTGGCCCAGCACGGTGCGGATGTAGCCCTGCTCGCCGCCGGGGCCGCGGCCGGCCATGGGCTCGGGCGGGCTGGGTGCCGCTGGGCTCCGCTAACCTGTTGCGCCGCCGCCGCTCGGCCGCCG